>NW_023367231.1:0-42914 GCF_902167145.1 Zea mays
CATTATCAGCGCGGATGTATTCATCCATATTTTGAAGCAGCTTCTCCAAAGCCTATGGAGGCTTTCTAGCAAAATACTGGGCAGTAGGTCCTAGACGAAGCCCCTTGATCATGGCCTCAATGACAATTTCATTGGGCACTGTAGGCGCTTGTGTGCTCTCATTCGCAAGAACCTTCGGACGTATGCCTGGAGATACTCCTCATGGTCTTGCGTGCATTGAAACAGAGCATGAGCTGTGACTGGCTTCGTCTGAAAGCCCTGGAAACTTGTCACCATCATGTCCTTGAGCTTCTGCCATGAAGTGATGGTTCCTGGCCGAAGAGAAGAATACCACGTTTGAGCCACATTCTTGACTGCCATGACAAAGGATTTGGCCATGACAACTGCATTGCCTCCGTATGAAGATATAGTTGCTTCATAACTCATCAAAAACTGCTTCGGGTCTGAATGCCCATCATACATTGGAAGCTGAGGTGGTTTGTATGATGGGGGCCACGGGATAGCCTGCAGTTCTGCTGCCAAGGGAGAAGCATCGTCAAAAGTAAAGGTATCATGATTAAAATCATCATACCCCATCGTCGTTGAACAAGCCCTCTTGATGAAGCTCCCTGTGTTGAGGCCGTCGGTCTTGCTCGTCTTGAGCAAGGTGACGTACTTCTTCAGTGGCTTCGTTAATCTGCCTTTGAAGGTCAGCTAGTCGGGCCATCTTCTCCTTCTTCTTTTGCACTTGCTGATGAAGCATCTCCATATTTCTGATTTCTTGGTCCAATTCGTCCTCCTAGGGTGTTGGACTAGTGGCCTTCCTCTTCTGGCTTCGGGCCTCTCGAAGAGAAAGGGTCTCCTGATTTGGGTCCAGTGGCTGCAAAGCGGCAGCCCCTGTCGTTGAAGCTTTCTTCGGTGGCATGACGAAGGTCAGTGCTTGCCGTAGGTGGTCGAAAAGAGTTCACCGGAGGTGGGCGCCAATGTTGGGGAGTTGTTCTCAAATACTATGAATCAAGAACAAGGCAACACAAAATGTTAAATATTAATGCCCTTCGTCCTTCGAACATTATTTCCCTTAGGATATAATGATCTTCAAACGAAGGTCATGATGGACATACCTTCGAACATCGAAAGTATGAAGGTAATAGAAGGAAGTGTGTAAAATACAAAAGATAACATAAACAGTCATATAGCATTATCAACTCATCTTCATTATATTATCATGAGAAAATAAAAACAATATTGAATTACATTTGGTACCTTCGACTTGATAGACAACAAAGGTACGAACGTCATGCAAAAGCAAAAGCCTAGTCAGCGTGAACAATACGGGAGTACTGTTCATCTATTTATAGGCACGGGACGCAGCCCATGTAAAATTACACTCATGCCCTTTACATTTGCTGATGACTCTATAGTGATCCATCAAGGTCTAAATAGCCTTTTCCCTTTTAAGTCGGTTCCCTTTTTTGCTATCATGCCGAAGCTCCCCTGCACATAGCTTCGGCTCTGCTCCAACCTTCGTATTCTTTGTGCTTCTTGACACTGTGGTTCTGATCCGAGTCCGAAGGTACCTGTTTATGTATTATAATCCAGAAACATTGTTAAATCATGTTTCTGAGGACCTTTGGAAGACGAAGGCCCCCAACACCACACAACCCCCATTTTTGTCGAAAATAGCCATGAACGACCATTTTCAATAATACCGAAGGCTAACACCTACGAATTTTTGACCAAGAAATGGTCTCCGCCAGAAATCCAAGAATGTGATCTATGGCAAGGAAACATATGTGGGGTGAGGTTTATGAGCCTCTGGTCGATGATCAATGTCCACATAACCCCTATTTTTGTCAAAAATAGCCATGAACAACCATTTTCAATAATACCGAAGGCTAACACCTACGAATTTTTGACCAAGAAATGGTCTCCACCAGAAATCCAAGAATGTGATCTATGGCAAGGAAACATATGTGGGGTTAGGTGTACGAGCCCCTGGTCGATGATCAATGGCCACACAACCCCCATTTTTGTCGAAAATTGCCATGAACGACCATTTTCAATAATACTGAAGGCTAACATCTACGAATTTTTGACCAAGAAATGGTCTCCACCAGAAATCCAAGAATGTGATCTATGGCAAGGAAACATATGCGGGGTGAGGTGTACGAGCCTCTGGTCGATGATCAATGTCCACATAACCCCTATTTTTGTCGAAAATAGCCATGAACACCATTTTCAATAATACCGAAGGCTAACACCTACGGATTTTTGACCAAGAAATGGTCTCCACCAGAAATCCAAGAATGTGATCTATGGCAAGGAAACATATGTGGGGTTAGGTGTACGAGCCCCTGGTCTATGATCAATGGCCACACAACCCCCATTTTTGTCGAAAATTGCCATGAACGACCATTTTCAATAATACAGAAGGCTAACACATACGAATTTTTGACCAAGAAATGGTCTCCACCAGAAATCGAAGAATGTGATCTATGGCAAGGAAACATATGTGGGGTGAGGTGTACAAGCCTCTGGTCGATGATCAATGGCCACAAAACCCCCATTTTTGTCGAAAATAGCCATGAACGACCATTTTCAATAATATCGAAGGCTATCACGTACGAATTTTTGACCAAGAAATGGTCTCCACTGGAAATCCAAGAATGTGATCTATGGCAAGGAAACATACGTGGGGTGAGGTGTACAATCCTCTGGTCGATGATCAATGGTCACACAACCCCCTTTTTTTTCGAAAATAGCCATGAACAACCATTTTCAATAATACCGAAGGCTAACACATACGGATTTTTGACCAAGAAATGGTCTCCACTAGAAATCGAAGAATGTGATCTATGGCAAGGAAACATATGTGGGGAGAGGTGTACGAGCCCATGGTCGATGATCAATGGCCACACAACCCCCATTTTTGTCAAAAATAGCCATGAACGACCATTTTCAATAATACCGAAGGCTAACACCTACAGATTTTTGACCAAGAAATCGTCTCCACCAGAAATCCAAGAATGTGATATATTGCAAGGAAACATATGTGGGGTGAGGTGTAAGAGCCTCTGGTCGATGATCAATGGTCACACAACCCCATTTTTGTCAAAAATAGCCATGAACGACCATTTTCAAAAATTCCGAAGCCTAACACCTACGGATTTTTGACCAAGAAATGGTCTCCACCAGAAATCCGAAATGTGATCTATGGCGAGGAAACATATGTGGGCGAGGTGTACGAGCCTCTGGTCGATGATCAATGGCCACACAACCCCCATTTTTGTCGAAAACAGCCATGAACGACCATTTTCAATAATACCGAAGACTAACACGTACGGATTTTTGACCAAGAAATGGTCTCCACCAAAAATCCAAAATGTGATCTATGGCAAGGAAACCAATGTGGGGTGAGGTGAACGAGCCGCTAGTCGATGATCAATGGCCACACAACCCCCATTTTTGTCGAAAATAGCCATTAACGACCATTTTCAATAATACCGAAGGCTAACACCTATGGATTTTTGACCAAGAAATGATCTCCACCAGAAATCCAAGAATATGATCTATGGCAAGGAAACATATGTGTGGTGAGGTGTACGAGCCTCTGGTCGATGATCAATGTCCACATAACCCCCATTTTTATCGAAAATAGCCATGAACGACCATTTTCAATAATACCGAAGGCTAACACCTACGGATTTCTGACCAAGAAATCGTCTCCACCAGAAATCCAAAAATGTGATATATGGCAAGGAAACATATGTGGGGTGAGGTGTACGAGACTCTGGTCGATGATCAATGGCCACACAACCCCCATTTTTGTCGAAAATAGCCATGAACGACATTTTCAATAATACCAAATGCTAACACCTACGGATTTTTGACCAAAAATGGTCTCCACCAGAAATCGAAGAATGTGATCTATGGCAAGGAAACATATGTGGGGTGAGGTGTACGAGCCACTGGTCGATGATCAATGGCCACACAACCCCCATTTTTGTCGAAAATAGCCATGAACGACTATTTTCAAAAATACCGAAGACTAACACCTACAGATTTTTGACCAAGAAATGGTCTCCACCAGAAATCCAAGAATGTGATCTATGGCAAGGAAACATATGTGGTTGAGGTGTACGAGCCTCTGGTCGATGATCAATGGCCACACAACCCCCATTTTTGTCGAAAATAGCCATGAACGACCATTTTCAATAATACCGAAGGCTAACATGTACGAGTTTTTGACCAAGAAATGGTCTCCACCAGAAATCCAAGAATGTGATCTATGGCAAGGAAACATATGTGGGGTGAGGTTTATGAGCCTCTAGTCGATGATAAATGGCCACACAACCCCCATTTTTTATGAAAATAGCCATGAGCGACCTTGAAAATAGCCATGAGCGACCATTTTCAATAATAAGAGGCTAACACCTACGGATTTTAGACCAAGAAATGGTCTCCACCAGAAATCCAAGAATGTGATCTATGGCAAGGAAACATATGTGGGTGTCGAAAATAGCCATGAACGACCATTTTCAATAATACCGAAGGCTAACACCTACGGATTTTTGACCAAGAAATGGTCTCCACCAGAAATCCAAGAATGTAATCTATGGCAAGGAAACATATGTGGGGTGAGGTTTATGAGCCTCTAGTCGATGATAAATGGCCACACAACCCCCATTTTTTATGAAAATAGCCATGAGCGACCATTTTCAATAATACTAGAGGCTAAGACCTACGGATTTTTGACCAAGAAATGGTTGAAAGGGAATTAGGCTTACACCTAGTTCCTATATAATTTTGGTGGTTGAATTGCCCAACACAAACAATTGGACTGACTAGTTTTGCTCTAGATTATATGTTCTACAGGTGCCAAAGGTTCATCTATAACCATACTAAATCGACTGTCCGAAATACCGTAGATTATTCCGGACAGGAGAAGCTTTTTGGAAAAACAGGCCAAGCGCGGACTGTCCGGCCCTTGCGGCGGACCGTCCGCGACACAAGGATGTCACTCGGCCAGAACCAATGCAAAAATCGAAGTCTACACTATGGACTGTCCGGAGGAAAAGCAAAGACCGTCCGAGCCCTTGCGCGGACCGTCCGGCCTCTGGCGCGGACCGTCCGGTAGGTGAGAAACCGAAAAACCCGAAGGTGACGGGTTCGGAGAAATGAATTATAGCGGGTTCGCGGACCGTCCGGGCCAGGATCGCGGACCGTCCGCGACTGGGTCTGTCTGACATCTGACAACGCATTAAATGCAATATAGCCGTTGATATAGTCGTTACTGCTGACCGTTGCATTTTCAGCCGTTGATCTACTGGGGCGGACCGTCCGGACCTGGCACGCGGACCGTCCACGCTCAGCAGAATGGAGCAACGACTAGGAAGTGGTTGGTGGCTATAAATACAACCCCAACCACCTCCATTCACTTCATCCAAGCATTCCAACCTTCAACATTCAATACAAGAGCTAGCATTCCATTCCAAGACACATTCAAAGCCTCCATCTCTCCAAGTTTCACAATTGAGAAAAGAGATCATTAGTGATTAGTGACTTGAGAGAGAAAGTGATCCGTGTGTTATTCGTCGCTCTTGTCGCTTGGCCTTTTTGCAATCGTGCTTTCTTGATTCTTTCATTACGATCAAGCACTCACTTGTAATCGAGGCAAGAGGCACCAATTGTGTGGTGGCCCTTGTGGGAACTTTGTGTTCCAAGTGATTGAGAAGAGAAAGCTCACTCGATCCGTGGGATCGTTTGAGAGAGGGAAGGGTTGAAAGAGACCCGCCCTTTGTGGCCTCCTCAACGGGGAGTAGGTTTGCAAGAACCGAAACTCGGTAAAACAAATCCGCGTGTCACACTCTTCATTTGCTTGCGATTTGTTTTCCACCCTCTCTCGCGAACTCGTTTCTTTATTACTAACGCTAACCCGGCTTGTAGTTGTGTTTATATTTGTAAATTTCAGTTTCGCCCTATTCACCCCCCTCTAGGCGACTTTCAATGGTCTCCACCAGAAATCCAAGAATGTGATCTATGGCAAGGAAACATATGTGGGGTGAGGTGTATGAGCCTCTGGTCGATGATCAATGGCCACACAACCCCATTTTTGTCGAAAATAGCCATGAACGACCATTTTCAATAATATCGAAGGCTAACACCTACGGATTTTTGACCAAGAAATGGTCTCCACCAGAAATCCAAGAATGTGATCTACGACAAGGAAACATATGTGGGGTGAGGTGTATGAGCCTCTGGTCGACGATCAATGGCCACACAACCCCCATTTTGCCGAAAATAGCCATGAATGACCATTTTCAATAATACCGAAGGCTAACACGTACGAGTTTTTAACCAAGAAATGGTTTCCACCAGAAATCCAAGAATGTAATCTATGGCAAGGAAACATATGTGGGGTGAGGTGTATGAGCGTCTGGTCGATGATCAATGGCCACACAACCCCCATTTTTTATGAAAATAGCCATGAGCGACCTTGAAAATAGCCATGAACGACATTTACAATAATACCAAATGCTAACACCTACGGATTTTTGACCAAAAATGGTCTCCACCAGAAATCCAAGAATGTGATCTATGGCAAGGAAACATATGTGGGGTGAGGTGTACGAGCCTCTGGTCGATGATCAATGGCCACACAACCCCCATTTTTGTCGAAAATAGCCATGAACGACCATTTTCAATAATACCGAAGGCTAACACCTACGGATTTTTGACCAAGAAATGGTCTCCACCAGAAATCCAAGAATGTGATCTATGGCAAGGAAACATATGTGGGGTGAGGTGTACGAGCCTCTGGTCGATGATCAATGGCCACACAACCCCCATTTTGCCGAAAATAGCCATGAATGACCATTTTCAATAATACCGAAGGCTAACACGTACGAGTTTTTATCCAAGAAATGGTCTCCACCAGAAATCCAAGAATGTGATCTATGGCAAGGAAACATATGTGGGGTGAGGTGTATGAGCGTCTGGTCGATGATCAATGGCCACACAACCCCCATTTTTGTCGAAAATAGCCATGAACGACCATTTTCAATAATACTGAAGGCTAACACCTACGGATTTTTGACCAAGAAATGGTCTCCACCAGAAATCCAAGAATGTGATCTATGGCAAGGAAACATATGTGGGGTGAGGTGTACGAGCCTCTGGTCGATGATCAATGGCCACACAACCCCCATCTTGCCGAAAATAGCCATGAATGACCATTTTCAATAATACCGAAGGCTAACACGTACGAGTTTTTAACCAAGAAATGGTCTCCACCAGAAATCCAAGAATGTGATCTATGGCAAGGAAACATATGTGGGGTGAGGTGTATGAGCGTCTGGTCGATGATCAATGGCCACACAACCCCCATTTTTGTCAAAAATAGCCATGAACGACCATTTTCAATAATACCGAAGGCTAACACCTACGGATTTTTGACCAAGAAATGGTCTCCACCAGAAATCCAAGAATGTGATCTATAGCAAGGAAACATATGTGGAGTGAGGTGTACGATCCTCTGGTCGATGATCAATGGCCACACAACCCCCATTTTTGTCGAAAATAGCCATGAATGACCATTTTCAAAAATACCGAAGGCTAACACGTTCGGATTTTTGACCAAGAAATGGTCTTCACCAGAAATCCAAGAATGTGATCTATGGCAAGGAAACATATGTGGGGTGAGGTGTATGAGCGTCTGGTCGATGATCAATGGCCACACAACCCCCATTTTTGTCGAAAATAGCCATGAACGACCATTTTCAATATTATCGAAGGCTAACACCTACGGATTTTTGACCAAGAAATGGTCTCCACCAGAAATCCAAGAATGTGATCTATGGCAAGGAAACTATGTGGGGTGAGGTTTATGAGCCTCTAGTCGATGATAAATAGCCACACAACCCCCATTTTTATGAAAATAGCCATGAGCGACCTTGAAAATAGCCATGAGCGACCATTTTCAATAATACTAGAGGCTAACACCTACGGATTTTAGACCAAGAAATGGTCTCCACCAGAAATCCAAGAATGTGATCTATGGCAAGGAAACATATGTGGGTGAGGTGTATGAGCGTTTGGTCAATGATCAATGGCCACACAACCCCCATTTTTGTCGAAAATAGCCATGAACGACCATTTTCAATAATACCGAAGGCTAACACCTACGGATTTTTGACCAAGAAATGGTCTCCACCAGAAATCCAAGAATGTGATCTATGGCAAGGAAACATATGTGGGGTGAGGTGTATGAGCCTCTGGTCGATGATCAATGGCCACACAACCCCCATTTTTGTCGAAAATAGCCATGAACGACCATTTTCAATAATATCGAAGGCTAACACCTACGGATTTTTGACCAAGAAATGGTCTCCACCAGAAATCCAAGAATGTGATCTACGACAAGGAAACATATGTGGGGTGAGGTGTATGAGCCTCTGGTCGACGATCAATGGCCACACAACCCCATTTTGCCGAAAATAGCCACACAACCCCCATTTTTGTCGAAAATAGCCATAAACGACCATTTTCAATAATACCGAAGGCTAACACCTACGGATTTTTGACCAAGAAATGGTCTCCACCAGAAATCCAAGAATGTGATCTATGGCAAGGAAACATATGTGGGGTGAGGTGTATGAGCCTCTGGTCGATGATCAATGGCCACACAACCCCCATTTTGCCGAAAATAGCCATGAATGACCATTTTCAATAATACCGAAGGCTAACACGTTCGAGTTTTTAACCAAGAAATGGTCTCCACCAGAAATCCAAGAATGTGATCTATGGCAAGGAAACATATGTGGGGTGAGGTGTATGAGCGTCTGGTCGATGATCAATGGCCACACAACCCCCATTTTTGTCGAAAATAGCCATGAACGACCATTTTCAATAATACCGAAGGCTAACATCTACGGATTTTTGACCAAGAAATGGTCTCCACCAGAAATCCAATGAATGTGATCTATGGCAAGGAACATATGTGGGGTGAGGTGTACGAGCCTCTGGTCGATGGATCAATGGCCACACAACCCCCATTTTGCCGAAAATAGCCATGAATGACATTTTCAATAATACCGAAGGCTAACACGTACGAGTTTTTAACCAAGAAATGGTCTCCACCAGAAATCCAAGAATGTGATCTATGGCAAGGAACATATGTGGGGTGAGGTGTATGAGCGTCTGGTCGATGATCAATGGCCACACAACCCCCATTTTTGTCAAAAAATAGCCATGAACGACCATTTTCAATAATACCGAAGGCTAACACCTACGGATTTTTGACCAAGAAATGGTCTCCACCAGAAATCCAAGAATGTGATCTATAGCAAGGAAACATATGTGGAGTGAGGTGTACGATCCTCTGGTCGATGATCAATGGCCACACAACCCCCATTTTGTCGAAAATAGCCATGAATGACCATTTTCAAAAATACCGAAGGCTAAACACGTTCGGATTTTTGACCAAGAAATGGTCTCCACCAGAAATCCAAGAATGTGATCTATGGCAAGGAAACATATGTGGGGTGAGGTGTATGAGCGTCTGGTCGATGATCAATGGCCACACAACCCCCATTTTTGTCGAAAATAGCCATGAACGACCATTTTCAATAATATCGAAGGCTAACACCTACGGATTTTTGACCAAGAAATGGTCTCCACCAGAAATCCAAGAATGTGATCTATGGCAAGGAAACATATGTGGGGTGAGGTTTATGAGCCTCTAGTCGATGATAAATAGCCACACAACCCCCATTTTTTATGAAAATAGCCATGAGCAACCTTGAAAATAGCCATGAGCGAACCATTTTCAATAATACTAGAGGCTAACACCTACGGATTTTAGACCAAGAAATGGTCTCCACCAGAAATCCAAGAATGTGATCTATGGCAAGGAAACATATGTGGGGTGAGGTGTATGAGCGTTTGGTCAATGATCAATGGCCACACAACCCCCATTTTTGTCGAAAATAGCCATGAACGACCATTTTCAATAATACCGAAGTCTAACACCTACAGATTTTTGACCAAGAAATGGTCTCCACCAGAAATCCAAGAATGTGATCTATGGCAAGGAAACATATGTGGGGTGAGGTGTATGAGCCTCTGGTCGATGATCAATGGCCACACAACCCCCATTTTTTGTCGAAAATAGCCATGAACGACCATTTTCAATAATATCGAAGGCTAACACCTACGGATTTTTGACCAAGAAATGGTCTCCACCAGAAATCCAAGAATGTGATTTACGACAAGGAAACATATGTGGGGTGAGGTGTATGAGCCTCTGGTCGACGATCAATGGCCACACAACCCCCATTTTGCCGAAAATAGCCACACAACCCCCATTTTTGTCGAAAATAGCCATGAACGACCATTTTTCAATAATACCGAAGGCTAACACCTACGGATTTTTGACAAGAAATGGTCTCCACCAGAAATCCAAGAATGTGATCTATGGCAAGGAAACATATGTGGGGTGAGGTGTATGAGCCTCTGGTCGACGATCAATGTCCACACAACCCTAATTTTTGTCGAAAATAGCCATGAATGACCATTTTCAATGACACTGAAGGCTAACACCTACGGATTTTTTGACCAAGAAATGGTCTCCACCAGAAATCCAAGAATGTGATCTATGGCAAGGAAACATATGTGGGGTGAGGTGTATGAGCCTCTGGTCGATGATAAATGGCCACACAACCCCCATTTTTTATGAAAATAGCCATGAGCGACCTTGAAAATAGCCATGAGCGACCATTTCAATAATACTAGAGGCTAACACGTACGGATTTTTGACCAAGAAATGGTCTCCACCAGAAATCCAAGAATGTGATCTATGGCAAGGAAACATATGTGGGGTGAGGTGTATGAGCCTCTGGTCGATGATCAATGGCAACACAACCCCCATTTTTTGTCGAAAATAGCCATGAACGACCATTTTTCAATGACACTGAAGGCTAACACCTACGGATTTTTGCCCAAGAAATGGTCTCCACCAAAAATCCAAGAATGTGATCTATGGCAAGGAAACATATGTGTAGTGAGGTGTATGAGCCTCTGGTCGATGATAAATGGCCACACAACCCCCATTTTTTATGAAAATAGCCATGAATGACCATTTTCAATAATACCGAAGGCTAACACCTACGGATTTTTGACCAAGAAATGGTCTCCACCAGAAATCCAAGAATGTGATCTATGGCAAGGAAACATATGTGGGGTGAGGTGTATGAGCCTCTGGTCGATGATCAATGGCCACACAACCCCCATTTTTTGTCGAAAATAGCCATGAATGAAGGTGTATGAGCCTCTAGTCGATGATCAATGGCCACACAACCCCCATTTTTGTCGAAAATAGCCATGAACGACCATTTTCAATAATACCGAAGGCTAACACCTACGGATTTTTGACCAAGAAATGGTCTCCACCAGAAATCCAAGAATGTGATCTATGGCAAGGAAACATATGTCGGGTGAGGTGTATGAGCCTCTGGTCGACGATCAATGGCCACACAACCCCCATTTTTGTCAAAATAGCCATGAACGACCATTTTCAATAATATCGAAGGCTAACACCTACGGATTTTGGACCAAGAAATGGTCTCCACCAGAAATCCAAGAATGTGATCTACGACAAGGAAACATATGTGGGGTGAGGTGTATGAGTGTCTGGTCGATGATCAATGGCCACACAACCCCCATTTTTGTCGAAAATAGCCTATGAACGACCATTTTCAATAATACCGAAGGCTAATGTTGGGGCGAAGGCAAAGACGCCACCCTTCGCTCGAGGCCTTCGCTGCAGCCGCTGGTCCGACGGAGACAAAGCGGGCAGGGACACCCTTCGCAGGTCTCGGCACTTTGACGAAGGCCTGCGGCGACGTCCTCCCACTGGCGCGGCCTCGTTCAGCCCCAAGGCCCACGTGTGATCTGGCCCATCGTAACGGGCCCCGCGTGGCCACCCTCTGTATTACGGGCCTAACTTGTAAAGGCATACTTGTAATTACAGCTTGTACCCTGCTTTATGGGAATATTCCGGGGATAAAACCAGGCGTCTGAGGGCACATGCGTCCTTAACACAAGACGCTGGGCACTCAGATACCTATAAATACCCCCGCACAGTGCCCGTGAGAGGCTAGATTAACAGAGCTATTGCCCCCGTGGCACGTAACCCTGTTGTCACCACTGTTCACCCTCGTTGGCCTACTTGCAGCAGAGAGCAAGTTCCAACATTTGGCGCCCACCGTTCGTGCTACGACAAAACCACCCGCGATGGCACCCAAGAGAGCTAACCCCAAGGCTGACGAGGCTGCGAAGGCAGCACTGCTGGCCGCAAGAAAGGGCAAGGCCCTCGTCCTCACCCAATCCACCCACCAAGAGCCCATTGAAGACAATGTTCCCCTCACCGGCGAAGACGACACCTTCCGCACCTGCGGAACCGAAGGACAGTCGCAGCCGCCCCAGGCTTCGCCCCACTGGAAGGCGCGGACCTCACCGAGGACGGCGAGGTCCTCGGCGTCTCAACAGAAGAACAGCTGCAGCTGCGCGCCCTGCGCCTCAGGAACCGCAATCTCCAGAGGCAGAAAGAGATACTGGAGGCCAAGCGCCAGCGTGTTTCCGCATTAGCCAAAGTGCGGCAAATGATACGCGACGAGGAGCAGAAAGCCCAAGACCTCGAGCGCGAGATAGCGCTGATGCAGCGCGAAGGCCACCTCGGTTTACAGCAAGAGCCACCCCTCCAACAACGCACACAACCGGAGGACTCGCGTGAAGGCTACCTCGGCCGGCAGCATGGCCAACCCCTGCAGCACCGGGCGCAGCCGGAGAACCCGCGTTTCCCCCAGCATGACTACGCCCCCCAGCACGGCGCGCCATTCCAAGGGGTCAACTACCTCGACGAGCGAAGTCCCCTGGCGCCACACCTGCAAGTGACGCCTTGGCCAGCCAACTTTCGAGCGGGGGCATACCCCAAGTACAACGGCAGCACCGACCCGGCGCAATACATCATGAGTTACCAAGTCGTCGTTGCATCAGCCGGAGGGGACGACGCCACAATGGCGAAGTCTTTCATCATCGCCCTAGAGGGCCCAGCACTCACCTGGTTCACCAGATTGCCTCCGCTGTCCATTGATTCGTGGCGAAGTCTCAGGGACAAGTTCCTCCTCAACTTTCAAGGGTACCGTCCAGACACCGACGCTTTGGCCGAGCTCTCGCTGTGCAAACAGTTGGAAAAGGAGACTCTGCGGGAGTATTACCGCAAGTTCTTAACACTCAAGTCGCAGCTGCCCTCTGTCGACGATCAGATCGCTATCCACTACGCCATCAGTGGCCTTCGGGCCGGCGTCCTCTACAGCCATTGTATCAGAGATCCACCCAAGAGCTTGCAGGAGCTATATCAGCTCTTCGAAAAATATGCCAAATCCGAAGAGCTCCACCAGCGCAAGGTCGAGTCGCAACGGAAACCCAACAGTCAGACTCCGCAGTCCAGCCGCACGTGGACAAGGACTCCGCAGCCAGACTCCAGTCGAGACGGCCGCAGTCAGCAGCAAGTCCACAACATCGTCAACCAACAGCCTGCTGCTGACCCCCCTCGCCGCCAGGAATATCCCCCCCAGGGCCGCGGAAATGGAACTCGCGGCAGGGGTCGAGGGCGGGCGCAGCAGCCGCCGCGCCGGTTCTATTGCCTTTTCCACGGCGAAGACTGCGCCCACTAGACCAAAGACTGCCCCGAGACGAAGGCCACCAGAGACAGAATGGCGAGGGCGCAGCCAGCCGACAATCCAGAATTGTCGCGCATAATTACCAGCCACCCCCCCCACCATATGTCCACGCTCCCGCTCCGCATCCACCGCACCACGCTTACCAACACCATCAGGAAGTACAAATCGTACCTCCTCCACAACCACCACCACACCAGCAACACCAAAACATCCCCCATGCCCCAAAGCAAGAAGACTTCGCCGATCAACCATATCGCGGAGTCATTCACATGATAACAGGGGGGTCGAGCACCGACTTCGACACCAAGCGGCAGAAACGGGACCACTACCGCAGCATCAACCATGTCGCCGTCACTGGCCCAGTCGTGCAGACGAAGTGGTCCCACATACCGCTAACCTTCGACGCACGAGACATCGACCTGCGCAGCGCCCCCCACATCGACGCAATGGTCATCAATTGCAGCGTGGCAGGCTGGGACTTACACAAAGTCCTAGTCGACAATGGCAGTCAGGCGGACATCATCATCCTCCACGCCTTCGACCGCATGGGTATAAGCCACAGCTTGCTGAAGCCTTCGGACAACCCGTTGTATGGTTTCGGCGGCAAGGGCACCTTTCCAGTTGGCAAGATAGAGTTGCCCCTCTCCTTCGGTGTAGCACCCAATGCCCGAAGTGAGCAAGTAACCTTCGACATTGTCGACATGGTATATCCATACAATGCCATCATGGGCCGGGGCTCCATCAACAAATTCGAAGCTGCCATCCACGGGTTGTACCTATGTATGAAGATACCAGGCCCGCTAGGCGCCATCACAATCTACGGCAACCAGCAGACGGCGCGCAACATAGAGCGGGACTTCGTGCCCGGTCAGAGAAATGTACACTGTCTCACGACCCAGCGCGAAGTCCCCGCGCCGGCCAGCCCAACCGACAAGCAGCACGACAAGGCACAGTTGCAGTGCCAAGACGGGACCAAGACTGTCCCCCTCGATCAGGCCACGCCCAAGCAGACAGTAACTATCAGCGAAGACCTCACCTCACTTGAAGAAGAGAAACTTCTCTGCTGCCTGGCCAAGAATAAAGATGTCTTCGCCTGGTCTGCCCTCGATCTGGTCGGAGTCAGCCGAGCCATAATTGAGCACAACTTGGGGATTGACCCTTCGGTGCGACCCAAAAAGCAGAAGCTTCGCAAGAAGTCAGACGAAAAGACAGAAGCCGCCAAGGCGGAGGTACATCGCCTCCTGGAGGCTAAATTCATCGAGCCACTGGCTTACCCCACGTGGCTCTCCAATGTTGTGATGGTGCAGAAGAAAAGCGGAAAATGGCGCATGTGCATAGACTTCACCAGTCTCAATAAGTCCTGCCCAAAGGACAATTTCCCGTTGCCACGGATCGACAAAATAGTCGATAGCGCGGCCGGATGCGAGGTCATGTCCCTCCTCGACTGCTTCTCCGGCTATCACCAGATATACATGAAGGAGGAAGACAAGGCTAGCACCAGCTTTATAACACCCTTCGGCACTTATTGCTTTGTCAGAATGCCGGAGGGTCTCAAGAATGCCGGATCCACCTTCTCCAGACTCACCAAAACAGTGCTCGAAGGGCAGGTCGGCAGAAATATATTCACATATGTGGACGACATCGTCGTCGCCAGCAAGAATAAGGAGGACCACCTCGCCGACCTGGCGGAGACATTCGCGAACATGCGAGATGCACGACTCCGCCAAACCCGGAAAAGTGTGTTTTCGGTGTTCGCCAGGGCAAGATATTGGGCTACCTGGTGTCCCGTCGCGGCATCGAGGCCAACCCAACCAAGATCCAGGCCATCGTCGATATGTCGCCTCCGCAGTCCGCCAGGGACGTCCAGCGCCTGACAGGCAGGATGGCCGCCCTCAATAGATTCATCTCCAGGTCCGCCGAGCGGAGTCTCCCCTTCCTCAAAACACTCCGCGGCGCGAAGGACTTCGCTTGGGGACCGGAGCAAGCAGCGGCCTTCGCCTCATTGAAATAGTACCTGGCGGAGCTGGCCATCCTCACAAGCCCAGACTCCTCGCTCCCCTTATTGCTCTATGTCGCGGCTTCGCCGCACGCGGTCAGCGCGGCACTGGTACAGGAGCAGACAGTCGAGGGCGCAGTCAGACAGTGCCCTGTCTACTATGTCTCCGAAGTCCTGACACCATCCAAATGCAACATGACAGAGCTGGAGAAGATTGCTTACGCAGTTGTTATGTCCTCGCGCAAGCTGCGCCATTATTTTGAAGCATTCAAGGTCCGAGTCACCTCAGACAGGGGACTCGGCGAACTATTCAGGAACCCGGAGGCATCAGTGAGAATTGCCAAGTGGGCAGCCGAGCTCTCCGGCTACCACATCAGCTTCAAGCCCAGGACAGCCATCAAATCGCAAGTCCTGGCAGACTTCGTCGTCGACTGGACTGGGCCAGTAACACAGCCGGACCCATCCACAGAAAAGGTCTGGACTATCCATTGCGACGGTGCATGGTGTCATGCGGGGGCAGGCGTCGCTGCAGTCATCACCTCACCAGCCGGAGTCAAACACAGATATGCAGCACGCCTCAGCTTCGCTCTGGAATCCGACAAATGTACAAACAACATAGCAGAGTATGAAGCAGTCATCCTCGGCCTCCGCAAGCTAAGGGCCCTCGGAGTCACCACATGCATCATCAAAACAGACTCCAAGATAGTCGCCGGTCAGGTCGAAAAAGACTATGCAGCAAAAGACCCCGCGCTCATGCAATACCTCGCGGCTATCCAAAGTCTCGAGAGGCAGTTCAAGGGATTCACCCTACAGCATGTGGACAGGGCCAAGAATGAGGAGGCCGATGCATTAGCCAAGGCCGCCGCCAGGGGCGAGCCCCTGCCCTCCGACGTATTCTTTCACACCATCGGCACGCCAGCCGTCCGGAGCCCCGAAGGGCTCCAAATAACAAATGATAGCGAGGGCCACCGTATAGTCAACCTAATCATGACCGAAGACTGGCGGGCCCCAATAACCCTGTTCCTACAGGGATACTATCACCCAACCGACGTCAGTGAGGCGAAGCGCCTCGGACATCGAAGCCGGGACTTCGCGCTGATCGAGGGCCAATTATACAAGAAAGGGGTCAGTCAGCCAATGCTTAAATGTGTCACCGAGACCGAAGGCATCCAAATCTTGCGCGAGGTCCACAGTGGCACGTGCGGCTCGCACGCGGGGCCAAGGGCCCTGGCTGCTAAGGTGATCCGACAAGGATTTTATTGGCCTGCAATGATCTGCGCCGCAAATCGAGTCACAAGGTCCTACGAAGCCTGCCAGAAGTTCTCTCCTCGGTCAGGCAACCCCTCGCAATATACAAAGCTGATCGCCCATACATGGCCTCTTCAGCGCTGGGGCCTGGACATTGTCGGGCCCCTGCCCACCGCTCAGGGGAACCTTAAGTTCGCCTTCGTAGCCGTCGAATACTTCACCAAGTGGATTGAAGCGAGGGCCGTGTCCACAATCACATCAAAGACTGCCCAAAAATTCTTTAGGCAGAACATTGTTTGCCGCTTCGGAGTACCGTCCGAGCTAACAGTTGACAACGGCAAGCAGTTTGACAATCAAGATTTCAAGGATTTTTGTTTTTCCATCGGCACCAAGCTTGCCTTCGCTTCAGTCTATCATCCGCAGTCCAACGGAGTCGTGGAGCGTGCCAATGGGAAAATCTTCACAGCTGTCAAGAAGATGCTCCTCGATGAGAAAAAAGGCAGATGGACCGACTTGTTGCCGGAGGCAGTCTGGGCGCTAAACACAACCGAGTGCAGGGCGACCGGGTTCACCCCTTTCCGCCTTCTATACGGATCGGAGGCAATGACCCCGCAAGAAATAAAGCATGGGTCTCCGCGCACAGCTCCGTCAGCCACCCCTGACGTGGATGAGCCAACCTCCAAAGATCTCATTGACGGAGACCGGGTCTTCGCCCTGCAGGCCTTAAACAAATACCAAGCCCAGACCAAAGCATGGCGCGACCGCGCAGTCATCCCAAAGGAGTTCAGCGCGGGGGACCTCGTACTCATCCGAACAGCTCGGACGGAGTCCAAGGGCAAGTTGGAGCCCAAGTGGGAGGGCCCCTTCATAGTCAAAACAAAAGCTTCCCCCCAGCGCTTACAGGCTCACAACGCCAGATGGCGAGGACCTGGAGCACTCCTGGAACATCGACAACCTTCGTAAATTTTTTGTTTAATCCTTAGGGCTGAGTTCGCCCTTGTAATTCACCGCAAACAATCTTGTACCGGCCCGCACTCTTTTCCTCCCGGGGGGTGAGGTTTTTAACGAGGCGGAGCCATGTAATATATGTGAGAAAAATCCCCCGCAAAAGCATGTGTCGAAAAAAGACCGCGACAACGGTCTTCGGCATTCGACCAATTCGAAGTCACCGCGAGGCTAAGCGCTAGACACCCTCGCGTGCGACCAATCCGCGCAGAAGTCGCCCAAGGGTGCAGCCGGACTTAGCACAACAAGTGCGCAAAAACCAAAGTCTATCGCGAAGACTATCCGCGCAGAAGTCGCCTAAGGGTGCAGCCGGACTTAGCACAACAAGTGCGCAAAAACCAAAGTCTATCGCGAAGACTATCCGCGCAGAAGTCGCCTAAGGGTGCAGCCGGACTTAGCACAACAAGTGCGCAAAAACCGAAGTCTATCGCGAAGACTATCCGCGCAGAAGTCGCCTAAGGGTGCAGCCGGACTTAGCACAACAAGTGCGCAAAAACCGAAGTCTATCGCGAAGACTATCCGCGCAGAAGTCGCCTAAGGGTGCAGCCGGACTTAGCACAACAAGTGCGCAAAAACCGAAGTCTATCGCGAAGACTATCCGCACAGAAGTCGCCTAAGGGTGCAGCCGGACTTAGCACAACAAGTGCGCAAAAACCGAAGTCTATCGCGAAGACTATCCGCGCAGAAGTCGCCTAAAAGGTGCAGCCGGACCAAGCACAAGCGCGCAAAAAACCGAAGTCCATCGCAAGAACCGCCTAAGGGTGCAGCCGACCCAGTATAACAAAAGCAGAAACGACAGCAAGACCAATTATAATCACACTGGCACAGCACAATCAATCACACCAGTCAAAGTACACAGCGCCCTCGCAGGCACAGGCACGCGAGGGCACACTACTCCATTTCACAAGCCCTCACACATACACAAGCGAGGGCACCACGCCCTACATCGGCTCAACCTTAGGAATAATCCCCATCTCTCTATAATTAAATAACATTATCCTAAGCTCCTCACCCGCAAAAAGGCTTCGCAGCTCCCCTTCCCCTACACCCGAGGCGGCCGGCAAAGACAGCAGCTCATGCCGACCAACCCTACTAACGCGAAGCCGAGCCCCTTCCTCCGCACTAATCCTACGCTTCGCAACTGCCCTTCGTCGTCGGTGCCCGGTGCTAGGACCGGGCACGCCTGGCGCGTCCGCAGCATGTGGCGCAGCCTCCGCCGCAGCCACGTCCAAGGCCGCAAAATAGTCCAAGTCCTCCTCCGACGACTCCTCGGTCCACTCAACCGAGCTCCCAGAGTCAGTAAAATCAAAAAACTCAGAAACAGACCCACCGCATTCATTTCCATCTTCCGCGGTCGAAGCCGCCAAAAACTCAGTAGTAGCGGTTGCGTGCGCAGGCCCAAAATCTTGAACCTGCGCAGCAACCAAAATTCAGTACAACATCCAAAAATCCCTCAACCCTAAACACCACCTATGCCACCTGCGAAGGCCCTGCCGCTGCGGGAGCCTCCGCCGCCGCCTCCGTCGCTGCCTCCGCCCCCACCTCCGCTGGATCTTCAGCGCTCGGCACAGCAGCTGCGGGGGCATCAGGTGCGCCTTCGGCCACCTTTGGGGGAAGGCCTTCGCCGGCCGCAGCAGGTGCAGGGGCGCCCGGTGCATCTTCCGCAGTCTCCGGGGTCAGTCCCGGGGCGACTCCAGTCGCGGCCTCCGCAGGGGTCGTCTCCGGCTCAGGCAGCGCGCTGTTCAGCGCCCCAAAGTCGTCCACCCGCTCGCCGTGCTCCGCCTAAGACAAAACGCACAAAAATTCAGCAAACACACGCACAGACCGCATCCAGCAAACGCCGAGTAAACGACAACGTTACCTGAGCCCTCGCAGCCTCGGCCCGCGCCCGGACCACCTCACGACCGTATGAACCCCACATCCGGTCATAGAGGGCCCCGGCGGACTCCTTCACCACGGGGTCTTCGACCTCAAAGATATCTCGCCCAAAATCCTCATCCACCTGGTCGAGGGCCTCATAGTGCCGGCAGCCTTCGCGAGAGAGCGCGTTCATCGCTGCCTCGCAGGTGACCAGGGAGGTGAACGACATCAACCCCGCCAAGACAGTGGGGAGCTCCTGCAGTTCCTCCTGCACCCACTCCAGACAGCGAAGTCCGGCCTCTCGCTCCGGCACCTCGAAGTCACCCGTCCGCACACCCAGCTCGCGATATGAAGTCATGAGCTGCGTGCGCGTCCGTTCGGCCTCCGCTCGCGCCGCGGCCTCGGCCCCCTCCGCGCGGCTCTCAAAGGCAGCAAGCCGCCGCTGCAGCTCTCCGGCGAGCTCCTTAGCGATATTGCCTTCCGCCCGCGCCAGCCTGGCCTCCGCCTGCGCAGCCTGCTCTTTGGCGATGGCTTCGTTGGCCTCCCTCCTCTCCTCCGTCAGCTGGCGCCGGAGGTCTGCCTTCTCCTTCTCAAGGGCGGCCACCTTCTCCGCCAGTTTGCGGCACTTGCTGTCGGAGGCCGACTTCTCACGGACAGCGTCCGCATGTTGCGTCCGAAGTCTCTCGACCTCGGCAGACAACGCCGCCGTAAGGGCCCCCGACGTAGTGCGGCTGGTGAAGTCAGCCACCTGCAGAACACACGTAAGGCCCGTGCAAAAAAAAAATGTATAGCTCGGCGGACCTGACCCAGCGCCTCCATCGCTCCCTTCAGCCGGCGGGTCGCCTCGCCCGCCTCGTCTCTGACCAGCGCGAGGGCAGTCACCTCGCCTCCAACGCCAAGGGTCTCTACCCCCGCCTTCGGCGCTGGCGCAGCCGTCGCGATCGCCGCGCCAGGCACAACTAGAGCAAGCGGGCCCTCGCCCGACCCTGCAACGCGTCAACAAATTAAAAAAAAAATGTATACATATTTATATAGACTTACCCCCAAGATAATCCTCCACATTAATCTCGGTGCCGAAGTCGGCAACGCGTTTGCCAGACGGCGGTAACGATCGGGCCGCCTTCGCAGCCTCCGCCACTCCGCTGACGGACGGCACCACCTTCGACAACTTGGGGCCTCCGGCGCCCACCGTCGCCTCCGGCGCCTTGGCAGGCACGGAGGCGCCCACCTTCGCCGGCAAAGGCGGCTTGCCTCCGCCGGAGGCCTCAGCCTTCGCCGATCCCCGCTGCCTTTTCGGCCGCGCTTCGTGAACCCTCACGGTCGCCTGGCGTTTTCGCGCCGCCCCTTGGCGATCCTTGTCCATCACTGCCCACACAACATGACCGATATTTCGCCCATAAGGAAAAACTTTCCACCGATGACCCATACGAGATGTAAAACAGTCCTCCTCATCCGCCCAGGGGATAGAAATGCCTTTAGGCCAACAACCCCCGGTAACCCTCAGCATCTGAGCCGAAGACTCCCGGAGCTCGGGCAAAGACATCCTCTCCCCCGGGGCCGCACACGTCCTCATTAACTCTCTAGCGAAACTATCAGACACCCCAAGCCTTCCCATCGCAGTACCTAATTTTCTCTTTTTCGAAGAGGTGGCGGCCGCCAGCGCAGGGTCGCCTCCGGTCTCCACCGCCGGTTTCTTCCCGCGGCGGTCTGCTTCGTCCTGACCAGGGTAGCCGTCGTACGGCAGTTGATTTAATTCGAAGACCCTGTTCAGACGATCGTTTGACCTGCAGATATCAAAACTGCGCTGGCCCTCCGTCCTCGGCACGTAGCGCCCCACGAGTCGCACCGCCAAGTCCTCTGCATCACGCACAAAGGCGGCCGGGTCACGGTTCCGCAAACTCAGTGCGAAGGCAGGACTTCGCACCTCCCTTCCTCCGTGAAAGGGCATCTGGCGAGGGCATACTTCGCCCAGCGCCCAGCCGTGCGCCAAGGGCCAGACCCCGTACGCCGCAAACTCTTCAACTAAATCACGACCGCTGCTCTGACCGGCGGCGTGCCGAAGGGCCCCTTCGTCTGCATCCTCTTCTGCCACTTCGAAAGGCGGATACGCAGAGTAATAGTGAGAGCACATTTCGGACACGGGGAGCCCTTGATAGCCTTCGACAGTTGCCTCAGCAACATAAAACCAAAATTCATTCCAATTGCCCCACTTGTTGCGGGCGCACGGGACCAACTCCACTACTGGCATTGTGGTCTTGCCGGTCTTCGGCGTGAAAGTGCATGAACCGAACTGGGCAACTCCGCCCTCAACCACCCTTTTCTGCCAATGCAAGCAATAATTCTTCGCAAAAACTTCAACCGACGGCTGCCCGCCGTAGGAAGTCGTCGCCCAGACATACTTCGCCAGCGCCACTATGGCGTTCGGTGTCAGCTGATGTATTTGAACGCTGAATCTGCGCAGGACTTCGCCGACAAACCGGTGCGCAGGCAAGCGGAGTCCGGCGACGAAGAACGCCTCGAAAACAACCAACTCGCCCTCCGGCTCGGGGACTTCCTCCGTCCCCGGAGCACGAGCGACTCCGCCGCCAAAGTAGCCCAACCGCTGCATATCTTCAATACGGGCTGACGTCATCCGTGACACACCAAATTCAACAGAGTCGCCGGCGCGCAACTCCTCCACCATCACGTTACTCAATGTCTCCTCAGACGAGGCGGCGGCCGGCGGAAGAAGAGGATGGCATTGCTACGTACCGTCGGCGGCGGCGGGCGGTCTGCTTCACTCGAGCCAGAACGCCGGCGAGCAAAGGGAGCAGCGGAGGAAAAGGACCAGCAAGACGGCGGGCGGCTAGGGTTTCACGGAGCGCGGAAAGCAGAATTCAAACAGCGCCGCCCCCGCCCCCCTTTTATAGGCAGGGCGCGGCTCTTCGGGAAACCCGCAATCCGACAGGCCGCGACGCTTTGGGAAACCCGCAATCCAACAGTACGCCGTCCATCAACGGTCACATCAAAAACCCCCGCGGAACCACTTCGAGCGAGGGCAGCGTCTCCGCCATCTAGCGACGTCTTCGGCACCAGGTGACTTTGCCGAACTGGTCCCTCGGAGGGCAAATGTTGGGGCGAAGGCAAAGACGCCACCCTTCGCTCGAGGCCTTCGCTGCAGCCGCTGGTCCGACGGAGACAAAGCGGGCAGGGACACCCTTCGCAGGTCTCGGCACTTTGACGAAGGCCTGCGGCGACGTCCTCCCACGGCGCGGCCTCGTTCAGCCCCAAGGCCCACGTGTGATCTGGCCCATCGTAACGGGCCCCGCGTGGCCACCCTCTGTATTACGGGCCTAACTTGTAAAGGCATACTTGTAATTACAGCTTGTAACCCTGCTTTATGGGAATATTCCGGGGATAAACCAGGCGTCTGAGGGCACATGCGTCCTTAACACAAGACGCTGGGCACTCAGATACCTATAAATACCCCCGCACAGTGCCCGTGAGAGGCTAGATTAACAAAGCTATTGCCCCCGTGCACGTAACCCTGTTGTCACCACTGTTCACCCTCGTTGGCCTACTTGCAGCAGAGAGCAAGTTCCAACAGCTAACACCTACAGATTTTTGACCAAGAAATGGTCTCCACCAGAAATCCAAGAATGTGATCTATGGCAAGGAAACATATGTGGGGTGAGGTGTATGAGCGTCTGGTCGATGATCAATGGCCACACAACCCCCATTTTTGTCGAAAATAGCCATGAACGACCATTTTCAATAATACCGAAGGCTAACACCTACGGATTTTTGACCAAGAAATGGTCTCCACCAGAAATCCAAGAATGTGATCTATGGCAAGGAAACTGATGTGGGTGAGGTGTATGAGCCTCTGGTCGATGATCAATGGCCACACAACCCCCATTTTTGTCGAAAATACCCATGAACGACCATTTTCAATAATATCGAAGGGTAACACCTACGAATTTTTGACCAAGAAATGGTCTCCACCAGAAATCCAAGAATGTGATCTATGGCAAGGAAACATATGTGGGGTGAGGTATATGAGCCTCTGGTCGATGATCAATGGCCACACAACCCCCATTTTTGTCGAAAATAGCCATGAACGACCATTTTCAATAATACCGAAGGCTAACACCTACGGATCTTTGACCAAGAAATGGGGGTTGTGTGGCCATTGATCATCGACCAAAGGCTCATACACCTCACCCCACATATGTTTCCTTGCCATAGATCACATTCTTGGATTTCTGGTGGAGACCATTTCTTGGTCAAAAATCCGTAAGTGTTAGCCTTCGGTATTATTGAAAATGGTCGTTCATGGCTATTTTCGACAAAAATGGGGGTTGTGTGGCCATTGATCATCGACCAGACGCTCATACACCTCACCCCACATATGTTTCCTTGCCATAGATCACATTCTTGGATTTCTGGTGGAGACCATTTCTTGGTCAAAAATCCGAACGTGTTAGCCTTCGGTATTTTTGAACATGGTCATTGATGGCTATTTTCGACAAAAATGGGGGTTGTGTGGCCATTGATCATCGACCAGAGGATCGTACACCTCACTCCACATATGTTTCCTTGCCATAGATCACATTCTTTGATTTCTGGTGGAGACCATTTCTTGGTCAAAAATCCGTAGGTCTTAGCCTCTAGTATTATTGAAAATGGTCGTTCATGGCTATTTTCGACAAAAATGGGGGTTGTGTGGCCATTGATCATCGACCAGACGCTCATACACCTCACCCCACATATGTTTCCTTGCCATAGATCACATTCTTGGATTTCTGGTGGAGACCATTTCTTGGTCAAAAATCCGTAGGTGTTAGCCTTCGGTATTATTGAAAATGGTCGTTCATGGCTATTTTCGACAAAAATGGGGGTAGTGTGGCCATTGATCATCGACCAGAGGCTCATACACCTCACCCCACATATTTTTCCTTGCCATAGATCACATTCTTGGATTTCTGGTGGAGACCATTTCTTGGTCAAAAATCCGTAGGTGTTAGCCTTCGGTATTATTGAAAATGGTCGTTCATGGCTATTTTCGACAAAAATGGGGGTTGTGTGGCCATTGATCATCGACCAGAGGCTCATACACCTCACCCCACATATGTTTCCTTGCCATAGATCACATTCTTGGATTTCTGGTGGAGACCATTTCTTGGTCAAAAATTCGTAGGTGTTAGCCTCTAGTATTATTGAAAATGGTCGCTCATGGCTATTTTCAAGGTCGCTTATGGCTATTTTCATAAAAAATGGGGGTTGTGTGGCCATTGATCGTCGACCAGAGGCTCATACACCTCACCCCACATATGTTTCCTTGCCATAGATCACATTCTTGGATTTCGGGTGGAGACCATTTCTTGGTCAAAAATCCGTAGGTCTTAGCCTCTAATATTATTGAAAATGGTCGCTCATGGCAATTTTCGGCAAAATGGGGGTTGTGTGGCCATTGATCGTCGACCAGAGGCTCATACACCTCACCCCACATATGTTTCCTTGCCATAGATTACATTCTTGGATTTCTGGTGGAGACCATTTCTTGGTCAAAAATCCGTAGGTGTTAGCCTTCGGTATTATTGAAAATGGTCGTTCATGGCTATTTTCGACAAAAATGGGGGTTGTGTGGCCATTGATTCATTGACCAGACGCTCATACACCTCACCCCACATATGTTTCCTTGTCGTAGATCACATTCTTGGATTTCTGGTGGAGACCATTTCTTGGTCAAAAATCCGTAGGTGTTAGCCTTCGATATTATTGAAAATGGTCGTTCATGGCTATTTTTGACAAAAATGGGGGCTGTGTGGCCATTGATCGTCGACCAGAGGCTCATACACCTCACCCCACATATGTTTCCTTGCCATAGATTACATTCTTGGATTTCTGGTGGAGACCATTTCTTGGTCAAAAATCCGTAGGTGTTAGCCTTCGGTATTATTGAAAATGGTCGTTCATGGCTATTTTCGACAAAAATGGGGGTTGTGTGGCCATTGATCATCGACCAGACGCTCATACACCTCACCCCACATATGTTTCCTTGTCGTAGATCACATTCTTGGATTTCTGGTGGAGACCATTTCTTGGTCAAAAATCCGTAGGTGTTAGCCTTCGATATTATTGAAAATGGTCGTTCATGGCTATTTTTGACAAAAATGGGGGCTGTGTGGCCATTGATCGTCGACCAGAGGCTCATACACCTCACCCCACATATGTTTCCTTGCCATAGATCACATTCTTGGATTTCTGGTGGAGACCATTTCTTGGTCAAAAATCCGTAGGTGTTAGCCTTCGGTATTATTGTAAATGGTCATTCATGGCTATTTTCGACAAAAATGGGGGTTGTGTGGCCATTGATCGTCGACCTGAGGCTCATACACCTCACCCCACATATGTTTCCTTGCCATAGATTACATTCTTGGATTTCTGGTGGAGACCATTTCTTGGTTAAAAACTCGTACGTGTTAGCCTTCGGTATTATTGAAAATGGTCGTTCATGGCTATTTTCGGCAAAATGGGGGTTGTGTGGCCATTGATCGTCGACCAGAGGCTCATACACCTCACCCCACATATGTTTCCTTGTCGTAGATCACATTCTTGGATTTCTGGTGGAGACCATTTCTTGGTCAAAAATCCGTAGGTGTTAGCCTTCGATATTATTGAAAATGGTCGTTCATGGCTATTTTCGACAAAAATGGGGGTTGTGTGGCCATTGATAGTCGACCAGAGGCTCATACACCTCACCCCACATATGTTTCCTTGCCATAGATCACATTCTTGGATTTCTGGTGGAGACCATTTCTTGGTCAAAAATCCATAGGTCTTAGCCTCTAGTATTATTGAAAATGGTCGCTCATGGCTATTTTCATAAAAAATGGGGGTTGTGTGGCCATTTATCATCGACTAGAGGCTCATAAACCTCACCCCACATATGTTTCCTTGCCATAGATTACATTCTTGGATTTCTAGTGGAGACCATTTCTTGGTCAAAAATCCGTAGGTGTTAGCCTTCGGTATTATTGAAAATGGTCGTTCATGGCTATTTTCGACACCCACATATGTTTCCTTGCCATAGATCACATTCTTGGATTTCTGGTGGAGACCATTTCTTGGTCTAAAATCCGTAGGTGTTAGCCTCTAGTATTATTGAAAATGGTCGCTCATGGCTATTTTCAAGGTCGCTCATGGCTATTTTCATAAAAAATGGGGGTTGTGTGTCCATTTATCATCGACTAGAGGCTCATAAACCTCACCCCACATATGTTTCCTTGCCATAGATCACATTCTTGGATTTCTGGTGGAGACCATTTCTTGGTCAAAAACTCGTACGTGTTAGCCTTCGGTATTATTGAAAATGGTCGTTCATGGCTATTTTCGACAAAAATGGGGGTTGTGTGGCCATTGATCATCGACCAGAGGCTCATACAGCTCACCCCACATATGTTTCCTTGCCATAGATCACATTCTTGGATTTCTGGTGGAGACCATTTCTTGGTCAAAAATCCTTAGGTGTTAGCCTCTAGTATTATTGAAAATGGTCGCTCATGGCTATTTTCAAGGTCGCTCATGGCTATTTTCATAAAAAATGGGGGTTGTGTGGCCATTTATCATCGACTAGAGGCTCATAAACCTCACCCCACATATGTTTCCTTGCCATAGATCACATTCTTGGATTTCTGGTGGAGACCATTTCTTGGTCAAAAATCCGTAGGTGTTAGCCTTCGGTATTATTCAAAATGGTCGTTCATGGCTATTTTCGACAAAAATGGGGGTTGTGTGGCCATTGATCATCGACCAGAGGCTCATACACCTCACCCCACATATATTTCCTTGCCATAGATCACATTCTTGGATTTCTGGTGGAGACCATTTCTTGGTCAAAAATCCGTTGGTCTTAGCCTCTAATATTATTGAAAATGGTCGATCATGGCTATTTTCATAAAAAATGGGGGTTGTGTGGCCATTTATCATCGACTAGAGGCTCATAAATCTCACCCCACATATGTTTCCTTCCAATAGATCACATTCTTGGATTTATGGTGGAGACCATTTCTTGGTCAAAAATCCGTAGGTGTTAGCCTTCGATATTATTGAAAATGGTCGTTCATGGCTATTTTCGTCAAAATGGGGGTTGTGTGGCCATTGATCGTCGACCTGAGGCTCATACACCTCACCCCACATATGTTTCCTTGCCATAGATTACATTCTTGGATTTCTGGTGGAGACCATTTCTTGGTTAAAAACTCGTACGTGTTAGCCTTCGGTATTATTGAAAATGGTCGTTCATGGCTATTTTCGGCAAAATGGGGGTTGTGTGGCCATTGATCGTCGACCAGAGGCTCATACACCTCACCCCACATATGTTTCCTTGTCGTAGATCACATTCTTGGATTTCTGGTGGAGACCATTTCTTGGTCAAAAATCCGTAGGTGTTAGCCTTCGATATTATTGAAAATGGTCGTTCATGGCTATTTTCGACAAAAATGGGGGTTGTGTGGCCATTGATCGTCGACCAGAGGCTCATACACCTCACCCCACATATGTTTCCTTGCCATAGATCACATTCTTGGATTTCTGGTGGAGACCATTTCTTGGTCAAAAATCCGTAGGTCTTAGCCTCTAGTATTATTGAAAATGGTCGCTCATGGCTATTTTCATAAAAAATGGGGGTTGTGTGGCCATTTATCATCGACTAGAGGCTCATAAACCTCACCCCACATATGTTTCCTTGCCATAGATTACATTCTTGGATTTCTAGTGGAGACCATTTCTTGGTCAAAAATCCGTAGGTGTTAGCCTTCGGTATTATTGAAAATGGTCGTTCATGGCTATTTTCGACACCCACATATGTTTCCTTGCCATAGATCACATTCTTGGATTTCTGGTGGAGACCATTTCTTGGTCTAAAATCCGTAGGTGTTAGCCTCTAGTATTATTGAAAATGGTCGCTCATGGCTATTTTCAAGGTCGCTCATGGCTATTTTCATAAAAAATGGGGGTTGTGTGTCCATTTATCATCGACTAGAGGCTCATAAACCTCACCCCACATATGTTTCCTTGCCATAGATCACATTCTTGGATTTCTGGTGGAGACCATTTCTTGGTCAAAAACTCGTACGTGTTAGCCTTCGGTATTATTGAAAATGGTCGTTCATGGCTATTTTCGACAAAAATGGGGGTTGTGTGGCCATTGATCATCGACCAGAGGCTCATACAGCTCACCCCACATATGTTTCCTTGCCATAGATCACATTCTTGGATTTCTGGTGGAGACCATTTCTTGGTCAAAAATCCTTAGGTGTTAGCCTCTAGTATTATTGAAAATGGTCGCTCATGGCTATTTTCAAGGTCGCTCATGGCTATTTTCATAAAAAATGGGGGTTGTGTGGCCATTTATCATCGACTAGAGGCTCATAAACCTCACCCCACATATGTTTCCTTGCCATAGATCACATTCTTGGATTTCTGGTGGAGACCATTTCTTGGTCAAAAATCCGTAGGTGTTAGCCTTCGGTATTATTCAAAATGGTCGTTCATGGCTATTTTCGACAAAAATGGGGGTTGTGTGGCCATTGATCATCGACCAGAGGCTCATACACCTCACCCCACATATATTTCCTTGCCATAGATCACATTCTTGGATTTCTGGTGGAGACCATTTCTTGGTCAAAAATCCGTTGGTCTTAGCCTCTAATATTATTGAAAATGGTCGATCATGGCTATTTTCATAAAAAATGGGGGTTGTGTGGCCATTTATCATCGACTAGAGGCTCATAAATCTCACCCCACATATGTTTCCTTCCAATAGATCACATTCTTGGATTTATGGTGGAGACCATTTCTTGGTCAAAAATCCGTAGGTGTTAGCCTTCGATATTATTGAAAATGGTCGTTCATGGCTATTTTCGTCAAAATGGGGGTGGTGTGGCCATTGATCGTCGACCAGAGGCTCATACACCTCTGGTGGAGACCAATTCTTGGTCAAAAATCTGTAGGTGTTAGCCTTCGGTATTATTGAAAATGGTCGTTCATGGCTATTTTCGACAAAAATGGGGGTTGTGTGGCCATTGATCATCGACCAGAGGCTCGTATACCTCACCCCACATATGTTTCCTTGCCATAGATCACATTCTTGGATTTCTGGTGGAGACCATTTCTTGGGCAAAAATCCGTAGGTCTTAGCCTCTAGTATTATTGAAAATGGTCGTTCATGGCTATTTTCGACAAAAATGGGGGTTGTGTGGCCATTGATCATCGACCAGAGGCTCATACACCTCACCCCACATATGTTTCCTTGCCATAGATCACATTCTTGGATTTCTGGTGGAGACCATTTCTTGGTCAAAAATCCGTAGGTGTTAGCCTTCGGTATTATTGAAAATGGTCGTTCATGGCTATTTTCGACAAAAATGGGGGTTGTGTGGCCATTGATCATCGACCAGAGGCTCATACACCTCACCCCACATATGTTTCCTTGCCATAGATCACATTCTTGGATTTTTGGTGGAGACCATTTCTTGGTTAAAAACTCGTAGGTGTTAGCCTTCGGTATTATTGAAAATGGTCATTCATGGCTATTTTCGGCAAAATGGGGGTTGTGTGGCCATTTATCATCGACCAGAGGCCCATACACCTCACCCCACATATGTTTCCTTGCCATAGATCACATTCTTGGATTTCTGGTGGAGACCATTTCTTGGTCAAAAATCCGTAGGTGTTAGCCTTCGATATTATTGAAAATGGTCGTTCATGGCTATTTTCGACAAAAATGGGGGTTGTGTGGCCATTGATCGTCGACCAGAGGCTCATACACCTCACCCCACATATGTTTCCTTGCCATAGATCACATTCTTGGATTTCTGGTGGAGACCATTTCTTGGTCAAAAATCCGTAGGTCTTAGCCTCTAGTATTATTGAAAATGGTCGCTCATGGCTATTTTCATAAAAAATGGGGGTTGTGTGGCCATTGATCATCGACCAGAGGCTCATACACCTCTGGTGGAGACCAATTCTTGGTCAAAAATCTGTAGGTGTTAGCCTTCAGTATTATTGAAAATGGTCGTTCATGGCTATTTTCATAAAAAATGGGGGTTGTGTGGCCATTTATCATCGACTAGAGGCTCGTACACCTCACCCCACATATGTTTCCTTGCCATAGATCACATTCTTGGATTTCTGGTGGAGACCATTTCTTGGTTAAAAACTCGTACGTGTTAGCCTTCGGTATTATTGAAAATGGTCGCTCGTGGCTATTTTCATAAAAAATGGGGGTTGTGTGGCCATTGATCATCGACCAGACGCTCATACACCTCACCCCACATATGTTTCCTTGCCATAGATCACATTCTTGGATTTCTAGTGGAGACCATTTCTTGGTCAAAAATCCGTAGGTGTTAGCCTTCGGTATTATTGTAAATGGTCATTCATGGCTATTTTCGACAAAAATGGGGGTTGTGTGGCCATTGATCATCGACCAGAGGCTCATACACCTCACCCCACATATGTTTCCTTGCCATAGATCACATTCTTGGATTTCTGGTGGAGACCATTTCTTGGTCAAAAATCCGTAGGTCTTAGCCTCTAGTATTATTGAAAATGGTCGCTCATGGCTATTTTCAAGGTCGCTCATGGCTATTTTCATAAAAAATGGGGGTTGTGTGGCCATTGATCATCGACCATAGGCTCATACACCTCACCCCACATATGTTTCCTTGCCATAGATCACATTCTTGGATTTCTGGTGGAGACCATTTCTTGGTCAAAAATCCGTAGGTGTTAGCCTCTAGTATTATTGAAAATGGTCGTTCATGGCTATTTTCGGCAAAATGGGGGTTGTGTGGCCATTGATCATCGACCAGACGCTCATACACCTCACCCCACATATGTTTCCTTGCCATAGATCACATTCTTGGATTTCAGGTGGAGACCATTTCTTTGTCAAAAATCCGTAGGTGTTAGCCTTCGGAATTTTTGAAAATGGTCATTCATGGCTATTTTCGACAAAAATGGGGGTTGTGGCCATTGATCATCGACCAGAGGATCGTACACCTCACTCCACATATGTTTCCTTGCCATAGATCACATTCTTGGATTTCTGGTGGAGACCATTTCTTGGTCAAAAATCCGTAGGTCTTAGCCTCTAGTATTATTGAAAATGGTCGTTCATGGCTATTTTCGACAAAAATGGGGGTTGTGTGGCCATTGATCATCGACCAGACGCTCATACACCTCACCCACATATGTTTCCTTGCCATAGATCACATTCTTGGATTTCTGGTGGAGACCATTTCTTGGTCTAAAATCCGTAGGTGTTAGCCTCTAGTATTATTGAAAATGGTCGCTCATGGCTATTTTCATAAAAAATGGGGGTTGTGTGGCCATTGATCGTCGACCAGAGGCTCATACACCTCACCCCACATATGTTTCCTTGCCGTAGATCACATTCTTGGATTTCTGGTGGAGACCATTTCTTGGTCAAAAATCCGTAGGTGTTAGCCTTCGGTATTATTGAAAATGGTCGTTCATGGCTATTTTTGACAAAAATGGGGGTTGTGTGGCCATTGATCATCGACCAGACGCTCATACACCTCACCCCACATATGTTTCCTTGCCATAGATCACATTCTTGGATTTCTGGTGGAGACCATTTCTTGGTCTAAAATCCGTAGGTGTTAGCCTCTAGTATTATTGAAAATGGTCGCTCATGGCTATTTTCAAGGTCGCTCATGGCTATTTTCATAAAAAATGGGGGTTGTGTGGCCATTTATCATCGACTAGAGGCTCATACACCTCACCCCACATATGTTTCCTTGCCATAGATCACATTCTTGGATTTTTGGTGGAGACCATTTCTTGGTCAAAAACTCGTACGTGTTAGCCTTCGGTATTATTGAAAATGGTCGTTCATGGCTATTTTCGGCAAAATGGGGGTTGTGTGGCAATTGATCATCGACCAGAGGCTCATACACCTCACCCCACATATGTTTCCTTGCCATAGATTACATTCTTGGATTTCTGGTGGAGACCATTTCTTGGTCAAAAATCCGTAGGTGTTAGCCTTCGATATTATTGAAAATGGTCGTTCATGGCTATTTTCGAGAAAAATGGGGGTTGTGTGGCCATTGATCATCGACCAGACGCTCATACACCTCACCCCACATATGTTTCCTTGCCATAGATCACATTCTTGGATTTCTGGTGGAGACCATTTCTTGGTCAAAAATCCGTAGGTGTTAGCCTTCGGTATTATTGAAAATGGTCGTTCATGGCTATTTTCGACAAAAATGGGGGTTGTGTGGCCATTGATCATCGACCAGAGGCTCATACACCTCACCCCACATATGTTTCCTTGCCATAGATCACATTCTTGGATTTCTGGTGGAGACCATTTCTTGGTCAAAAATCCGTAGGTGTTAGCCTTCGATATTATTGAAAATGGTCGTTCATGGCTATTTTCGACAAAAATGGGGGTTGTGTGGCCATTGATCATCGACCAGAGGATCGTACACCTCACTCCACATATGTTTCCTTGCCATAGATCACATTCTTGGATTTCTGGTGGAGACCATTTCTTGGTCAAAAATCCGTAGGTCTTAGCCTCTAGTATTATTGAAAATGGTCGTTCATGGCTATTTTCGACAAAAATGGGGGTTGTGTGGCCATTGATCATCGACCAGACGCTCATACACCTCACCCCACATATGTTTCCTTGCCATATATCACATTCTTGGATTTCTGGTGGAGACCATTTCTTGGTCTAAAATCCGTAGGTGTTAGCCTCTAATATTATTGAAAATGGTCGTTCATGGCTATTTTCGACAAAAATGGGGGTTGTGTGGCCATTGATCATCGACTAGAGGCTCATACACCTCACCCCACATATGTTTCCTTGCCATAGATAACATTCTTGGATTTCTGGTGGAGACCATTTCTTGGTCAAAAATCCGTAGGTCTTAGCCTCTAATATTATTGAAAATGGTCGTTCATGGCTATTTTCGACAAAAATGGGGGTTGTGTGGCCATTGATCATCGACCAGAGGCTCATACACCTCACCCCACATATGTTTCCTTGCCATAGATCACATTCTTGGATTTCTGGTGGAGACCATTTCTTGGTTAAAAACTCGTACGTGTTAGCCTTCGGTATTATTGAAAATGGTCATTCATGGCTATTTTCGGCAAAATGGGGGTTGTGTGGTCATTGATCATCGACTAGAGGCTCGTACACCTCACCCCACATATGTTTCCTTGCCATAGATCAGATTCTTGGATTTCTGGTGGAAACCATTTCTTGGTCAAAAATCCGTAGGTGTTAGCCTTCGGTATTATTGAAAATGGTCATTCATGGCTATTTTCGACAAAAATGGGGGTTGTGTGGCCATTGATCATCGACCAGAGGCTCATACACCACACCCCATCTGGTGGAGACCATTTCTTGGTCTAAAATCCGTACGTGTTAGCCTTCGGTATTATTGAAAATGGTCGTTCATGGCTATTTTCAAGGTCGCTCATGGCTATTTTCATAAAAAATGGGGGTTGTGTGGCCATTTATCATCGACTAGAGGCTCATAAACCTCACCCCACATATGTTTCCTTGCCATAGATTACATTCTTGGATTTCTGGTGGAAACCATTTCTTGGTCAAAAATCCGTAGGTGTTAGCCTTCGGTATTATTGAAAATGGTCATTCATGGCTATTTTCGACAAAAATGGGGGTTGTGTGGCCATTGATCATCGACCAGAGGCTCGTACACCTCACCCCATCTGGTGGAGACCATTTCTTGGTCTAAAATCCGTACGTGTTAGCCTTCGGTATTATTGAAAATGGTCGTTTATGGCTATTTTCAAGGTCGCTCATGGCTATTTCCATAAAAAATGGGGGTTGTGTGGCCATTTATCATCGACCAGAGGCTCATAAACCGCACCCCACATATGTTCCTTGCCATAGATCACATTCTTGGATTTCTGGTGGAGACCATTTCTTGGTCAAAAATCCATAGGTGTTAGCCTTCGGTATTATTGAAAATTGTCGTTCATGGCTATTTTCGACAAAAATGGGGGTTGTGTGACCATTGATCATCGACCAGACGCTCATACACCTCACTACACATATGTTTCCTTGTCGTAGATCACATTCTTGGATTTCTGGTGGAGACCATTTCTTGGGCAAAAATCCGAATGTGTTAGCCTCAAGTATTATTGAAAATGGTCGCTCATGGCTATTTTCATAAAAAATGGGGGTTGTGTGGCCATTTATCATCGACTAGAGGCTCATAAACCTCACCCCACATATGTTTCCTTGCCATAGATCACATTCTTGGATTTCTGGTGGAGCCATTTCTTGGTCAAAAATCCGTAGGTGTTAGCCTTCGGTATTATTGAAAATGGTCGTTCATGGCTATTTTTGACAAAAATGGGGGTTGTGTGGCCATTGATCATCGACCAGACGCTCATACACCTCACCCCACATATGTTTCCTTGCCATAGATCACATTCTTGGATTTCTGGTCGATGATCAATGGCCACACAACCCCCATTTTTGTCGAAAATAGCCATGAACGACCATTTTCAATAATACCGAAGGCTAACACCTACGGATTTTAGACCAAGAAATGGTCTCCACCAGAAATCCAAGAATGTGATCTATGGCAAGGAAACATATGTGGGTGTCGAAAATAGCCATGAACGACCATTTTCAATAATACCGAAGGCTAACACCTACGGATTTTTGACCAAGAAATGGTCTCCACCAGAAATCCAAGAATGTGATCTATGGCAAGGAAACATATGTGGGGTGAGGTGTATGAGCGTCTGGTCGATGATCAATGGCCACACAACCCCCATTTTAGTCGAAAATAGCCATGAACGACCATTTTCAAAAATACTGAAGGCTAACACCTACGGATTTTTGACCAAGAAACACCCCACATATGTTTCCTTGTCGTAGATCACATTCTTGGATTTCTGGTGGAGACCATTTCTTGGTCTAAAATCCGTAGGTGTTAGCCTTCGGTATTATTGAAAATGGTCGTTCATGGCTATTTTCGGCAAAATGGGGGTTGTGTGGCAATTGATCATTGACCAGAGGCTCATACACCTCACCTCACATATGTTTCCTTGCCATAGATCACATTCTTGGATTTCTGGTCGATGATCAATGGCCACACAACCCCCATTTTTGTCGAAAATAGCCATGAACGACCATTTTCAATAATACCGAAGGCTAACACCTACGGATTTTAGACCAAGAAATGGTCTCCACCAGAAATCCAAGAATGTGATCTATGGCAAGGAAACATATGTGTGATCAATTGCCACACAACCCCCATTTTGCCGAAAATAGCCATGAACGACCATTTTCAATAATACCGAAGGCTAACACCTACGGATTTTAGACCAAGAAATGGTCTCCACCAGAAATCCAAGAATGTGATCTATGGCAAGGAAACATATGTGGGTGTCGAAAATAGCCATGAACGACCATTTTCAATAATACCGAAGGCTAACACCTACGGATTTTTGACCAAGAAATGGTCTCCACCAGAAATCCAAGAATGTGATCTATGGCAAGGAAACATATGTGGGGTGAGGTGTATGAGCGTCTGGTCGATGATCAATGGCCACACAACCCCCATTTTAGTCGAAAATAGCCATGAACGACCATTTTCAAAAATACTGAAGGCTAACACCTACGGATTTTTGACCAAGAAACACCCCACATATGTTTCCTTGTCGTAGATCACATTCTTGGATTTCTGGTGGAGACCATTTCTTGGTCAAAAATCCGTAGGTGTTAGCCTTCGGTATTGTTGAAAATGGTCGCTCATGGCTATTTTCGACACCCACATATGTTTCCTTGCCATAGATCACATTCTTGGTCTAAAATCCGTAGGTGTTAGCCTTCGGTATTATTGAAAATGGTCGTTCATGGCTATTTTCGACAAAAATGGGGGTTGTGTGGCCATTGATCATCGACCAGAAATCCAAGAATGTGATCTATGGCAAGGAAACATATGTGGGGTGAGGTGTATGAGCGTCTGGTCGATGATCAATGGCCACACAACCCCCATTTTTGTCGAAAATAGCCATGAACGACCATTTTCAATAATACTGAAGGCTAACACCTACGGATTTTTGACCAAGAAATGGTCTCCACCAGAAATCCAAGAATGTGATCTATGGCAAGGAAACATATGTGGGGTGAGGTTTATGAGCCTCTAGTCGATGATAAATGGCCACACAACCCCCATTTTTTATGAAAATAGCCATGAGCGACCATTTTCGATAATACTAGAGGCTAACACATTCGGATTTTTGCCCAAGAAATGGTCTCCACCAGAAATCCAAGAATGTGATCTACGACAAGGAAACATATGTGTAGTGAGGTGTATGAGCGTCTGGTCGATGATCAATGGCCACACAACCCCCATTTTTGTCGAAAATAGCCATGAACGACCATTTTCAATAATACCGAAGGCTAACACCTACGGATTTTTGACCAAAAAATGGTCTCCACCAGAAATCCAAGAATGTGATCTATGGCAAGGAAATATATGTGGGGTGAGGTTTATGAGCCTCTAGTCGATGATAAATGGCCGCACAACCCCCATTTTTTATGAAAATAGCCATGAGCGACCTTGAAAATAGCCATGAGCACCCATTTTCAATAATACTAGAGGCTAACACCTACGGATTTTTGACCAAGAAATGGTCTCCACCAGAAATCCAAGAATGTGATCTATGGCAAGGAAACATATGTGGGGTGAGGTGTACGAGCCTCTGGTCGATGATCAATGGCCACACAACCCCCATTTTTGTCGAAAATAGCCATGAACGACCATTTTCAATAATACCGAAGGCTAACACGTACGAGTTTTTGACCAAGAAATGGTCTCCACCAGAAATCCAAGAATGTGATCTATGGCAAGGAAACATATGTGGGGTGAGGTTTATGAGCCTCTAGTCAATGATTAATGGCCACACAACCCCCATTTTTTATGAAAATAGCCATGAGCGACCTTGAAAATAGCCATGAGCGACCTTGAAAATAGCCATGAGCGACCTTGAAAATAGCCATGAGCGACCATTTTCAATAATACTAGAGGCTAACACCTACGGATTTTAGACCAAGAAATGGTCTCCACCAGAAATCCAAGAATGTGATCTACGGCAAGGAAACATATGTGGGGTGAGGTGTATGAGCCTCTGGTCGACGATCAATGGCCACACAACCCCCATTTTTTATGAAAATAGCCATGAGCGACCTTGAAAATAGCCATGAGCGACCATTTTCAATAATACTAGAGGCTAACACCTACGGATTTTTGACCAAGAAATGGTCTCCACCAAAATCCAAGAATGTGATCTATGGCAAGGAAACATATGTGGGGCGAGGTGTATGAGCCTCTGGTCGATGATCAGTGGCCACACAACCCCCATTTTTGTCGAAAATAGCCATGAACCACCATTTTCAATAATACCGAAGGCTAACACCTACGGATTTTTGACCAAGAAATGGACTCCACCAGAAATCCAAGAATGTGATCCATGGTAAGGAAACATATGTGGGGTGAGGTGTATGAGCCTCTGGTCGATGATCAATGGCCACACAACCCCCATTTTTGTCGAAAATAGCCATGAACGACCATTTTCAATAATATCGAAGGCTAACACCTACGGATTTTTGACCAAGAAATGGTCTCCACCAGAAATCCAAGAATGTGATCTATGGCAAGGAAACATATGTGGGGTGAGGTGTATGAGCCTCTGGTCGACGATCAATGGCCACACAACCCCCATTTTTTATGAAAATAGCCATGAGCGACCATTTTCAATAATACTAGAGGCTAACACCTACGGATTTTAGACCAAGAAATGGTCTCCACCAGAAATCCAAGAATGTGATCTATGGCAAGGAAACATATGTGGGGTGAGGTGTATGAGCGTCTGGTCGATGATCAATGGCCACACAACCCCCATTTTTGTCGAAAATAGCCATGAACGACCTTTTTCAATAATACTAGAGGCTAAGACCTACGGATTTTTGACCAAGAAATGGTCTCCACCAGAAATCCAAGAATGTGATCTATGGCAAGGAAACATATGTGGAGTGAGGTGTACGATCCTCTAGTCGATGATCAATGGCCACACAACCCCCATTTTTGTCGAAAATAGCCATGAATGACCATTTTAAAAAAATACCGAAGGCTAACACATTCGGATTTTTGACCAAGAAATGGTCTCCACCAGAAATCCAAGAATGTGATCTATGGCAAGGAAATATATGTGGGGTGAGGTGTATGAGCCTCTGGTCGATGATCAATGGCCACACAACCCCCATTTTGCCGAAAATAGCCATGAATGACCATTTTCAATAATACCGAAGGCTAACACCTACGAGTTTTTAACCAAGAAATGGTCTCCACCAGAAATCCAAGAATGTGATCTATGGCAAGGAAACATATGTGGGGTGAGGTGTATGAGCCTCTGGTCGATGATCAATGGCCACACAACCCCCATTTTTGTCGAAAATAGCCATGAACGACCATTTTCAATAATACCGAAGGCTAACACCTACGGATTTTTGACCAAGAAATGGTCTCCACCAGAAATCCAAGAATGTGATCTATGGCAAGGAAACATATGTGGGGTGAGGTGTATGAGCCTCTGGTCGACGATCAATGGCCACACAACCCCCATTTTTTATGAAAATAGCCATGAGCGACCATTTTCAATAATACTAGAGGCTAAGACCTACGGATTTTTGACCAAGAAATGGTCTCCACCAGAAATCCAAGAATGTGATCTATGACAAGGAAACATATGTGTAGTGAGGTGTATGAGCGTCTGGTCGATGATCAATGGCCACACAACCCCCATTTTTGTCGAAAATAGCCATGAACGACCATTTTCAATAATACAGAAGGCTAACACCTACGGATTTTTGACCAAGAAATGGTCTCCACCAGAAATCCAAGAATGTGATCTATGGCAAGGAAACATATGTGGGGTGAGGTTTATGAGCCTCTAGTCGATGATAAATGGCCACACAACCCCCATTTTTTATGAAAATAGCCATGAGCGACCTTGAAAATAGCCATGAGCGACCATTTTCAATAATACTAGAGGCTAACACCTACGAATTTTTGACCAAGAAATGGTCTCCACCAGAAATCCAAGAATGTGATCTATGGCAAGGAAACATATGTGGGGTGAGGTGTACGAGCCTCTGGTCGATGATCAATGGCCACACAACCCCCATTTTTGTCGAAAATAGCCATGAACGACCATTTTCAATAATACCGAAGGCTAACACGTACGAGTTTTTGACCAAGAAATGGTCTCCACCAGAAATCCAATTATGTGATCTATGGCAAGGAAACATATGTGGGGTGAGGTTTATGAGCCTCTAGTCGATGATAAATGGCCACACAACCCCCATTTTTTATGAAAATAGCCATGAGCGACCTTGAAAATAGCCATGAGCGACCATTTTCAATAATACTAGAGGCTAACACCTACGGATTTTAGACCAAGAAATGGTCTCCACCAGAAATCCAAGAATGTGATCTATGGCAAGGAAACATATGTGGGGTGAGGTGTATGAGCCTCTGGTCGACGATCAATGGCCACACAACCCCCATTTTTTATGAAAATAGCCATGAGCGACCTTGAAAATAGCCATGAGCGACCATTTTCAATAATACTAGAGGCTAACACCTACGGATTTTTGACCAAGAAATGGTCTCCACCAGAAATCCAAGAATGTGATCTATGGCAAGGAAACATATGTGGGGTGAGGTGTATGAGCCTCTGGTCGATGATCAATGGCCACACAACCCCCATTTTTGTCGAAAATAGCCATGAACGACCATTTTCAATAATACCGAAGGCTAACACCTACAGATTTTTGACCAAGAAATGGCCTCCACCAGAAATCCAAGAATGTGATCTATGGCAAGGAAACATATGTGGGGTGAGGTGTATGAGCCTCTGGTCGATGATCAATGGCCACACAACCCCCATTTTTGTCGAAAATAGCCATGAACGACCATTTTCAATAATATCGAAGGCTAACACCTACGGATTTTTGACCAAGAAATGGTCTCCACCAGAAATCCAAGAATGTGATCTATGGCAAGGAAACATATGTGGGGTGAGGTGTATGAGCCTCTGGTCGACGATCAATGGCCACACAACCCCCATTTTTTATGAAAATAGCCATGAGCGACCATTTTCAATAATACTAGAGGCTAACACCTACGGATTTTGGACCAAGAAATGGTCTCCACCAGAAATCCAAGAATGTGATCTATGGCAAGGAAACATATGTGGGGTGAGGTGTATGAGCTTCTGGTCGATGATCAATGGCCACACAACCCCCATTTTTGTCGAAAATAGCCATGAACGACCATTTTCAATAATACTAGAGGCTAAGACCTACGGATTTTTGACCAAGAAATGGTCTCCACCAGAAATCCAAGAATGTGATCTATGGCAAGGAAACATATGTGGAGTGAGGTGTACGATCCTCTGGTCGATGATCAATGGCCACACAACCCCCATTTTTGTCGAAAATAGCCATGAATGACCATTTTAAAAAATACCGAAGGCTAACACGTTCGGATTTTTGACCAAGAAATGGTCTCCACCAGAAATCCAAGAATGTGATCTATGGCAAGGAAATATATGTGGGGTGAGGTGTATGAGCCTCTGGTCGATGATCAATGGCCACACAACCCCCATTTTGCCGAAAATAGCCATGAATGACCATTTTCAATAATACCGAAGGCTAACACCTACGAGTTTTTAACCAAGAAATGGTCTCCACCAGAAATCCAAGAATGTGATCTATGGCAAGGAAACATATGTGGGGTGAGGTGTATGAGCCTCTGGTCGATGATCAATGGCCACACAACCCCCATTTTTGTCGAAAATAGCCATGAACGACCATTTTCAATAATACCGAAGGCTAACACCTACGGATTTTTGACCAAGAAATGGTCTCCACCAGAAATCCAAGAATGTGATCTATGGCAAGGAAACATATGTGGGGTGAGGTGTATGAGCCTCTGGTCGACGATCAATGGCCACACAACCCCCATTTTTTATGAAAATAGCCATGAGCGACCATTTTCAATAATACTAGAGGCTAAGACCTACGGATTTTTGACCAAGAAATGGTCTCCACCAGAAATCCAAGAATGTGATCTACGACAAGGAAACATATGTGTAGTGAGGTGTATGAGCGTCTGGTCGATGATCAATGGCCACACAACCCCCATTTTTGTCGAAAATAGCCATGAACGACCATTTTCAATAATACAGAAGGCTAACACCTACGGATTTTTGACCAAGAAATGGTCTCCACCAGAAATCCAAGAATGTGATCTATGGCAAGGAAACATATGTGGGGTGAGGTTTATGAGCCTCTAGTCGATGATAAATGGCCACACAACCCCCATTTTTTATGAAAATAGCCATGAGCGACCTTGAAAATAGCCATGAGCGACCATTTTCAATAATACTAGAGGCTAACACCTACGAATTTTTGACCAAGAAATGGTCTCCACCAGAAATCCAAGAATGTGATCTATGGCAAGGAAACATATGTGGGGTGAGGTGTACGAGCCTCTGGTCGATGATCAATGGCCACACAACCCCCATTTTTGTCGAAAATAGCCATGAACGACCATTTTCAATAATACCGAAGGCTAACACGTACGAGTTTTTGACCAAGAAATGGTCTCCACCAGAAATCCAATTATGTGATCTATGGCAAGGAAACATATGTGGGGTGAGGTTTATGAGCCTCTAGTCGATGATAAATGGCCACACAACCCCCATTTTTTATGAAAATAGCCATGAGCGACCTTGAAAATAGCCATGAGCGACCATTTTCAATAATACTATAGGCTAACACCTACGGATTTTAGACCAAGAAATGGTCTCCACCAGAAATCCAAGAATGTGATCTATGGCAAGGAAACATATGTGGGGTGAGGTGTATGAGCCTCTGGTCGACGATCAATGGCCACACAACCCCCATTTTTTATGAAAATAGCCATGAGCGACCTTGAAAATAGCCA
>NW_023367232.1:0-42890 GCF_902167145.1 Zea mays
GTCATTCATGGCTATTTTCGACAAAAATGGGGGTTGTGTGGCCATTGATCATCGACCAGACGCTCATACACCTCACCCCACATATGTTTCCTTGCCATAGATCACATTCTTGGATTTCTGGTGGAGACCATTTCTTGGTCAAAAATCCGTATGTGTTAGCCTTCGGTATTATTGAAAATGGTCGTTCATGGCTATTTTCGACAAAAATGGGGGTTGTGTGGCCATTGATCATCGACCAGAGGCTCATACACCTCACCCCACATATGTTTCCTTGCCATAGATCACATTCTTGGATTTCTGGTGGAGACCATTTCTTGGTCAAAAATCCGTAGGTGTTAGCCTTCGGTATTATTGAAAATGGTCGTTCATGGCTATTTTCGACAAAAATGGGGGTTGTGTGGCCATTGATCATCGACCAGACGCTCATACACCTCACCCCACATATGTTTCCTTGCCATAGATCACATTCTTGGATTTCTGGTGGAGACCATTTCTTGGTCTAAAATCCATAGGTGTTAGCCTCTAGTATTATTGAAAATGGTCGCTCATGGCTATTTTCAAGGTCGCTCATGGCTATTTTCATAAAAAATGGGGGTTGTGTGGCCATTTATCATCAACTAGAGGCTCATAAACCTCGCCCCACATATGTTTCCTTGCCATAGATCACATTCTTGGATTTCTGGTGGAGACCATTTCTTGGTTAAAAACTCGTACGTGTTAGCCTTCGGTATTATTGAAAATGGTCGTTCATGGCTATTTTCGGCAAAATGGGGGTTGTGTGGCCATTCATTATCGACTAGAGGCTCGTACACCTCACCCCACATATGTTTCCTTGCCATAGATCACATTCTTGGATTTCTGGTGGAGACCATTTCTTGGTCAAAAATCCGTACATGTTAGCCTTTGGTATTTTTGAAAATGGTCATTCATGGCTATTTTCGACAAAAATGGGGGTTGTGTGGCCATTGATCTTCGACCAGAGGCTCATACACCTCACTACACATATGTTTCCTTGCCATAGATCACATTCTTGGATTTATGGTGGAGACCATTTCTTGGTCAAAAATCCGTAGGTGTTAGCCTTCAGTGTCATTGAAAATGGTCGTTCATGGCTATTTTCGACAAAAATTAGGGTTGTGTGGCCATTGATCGTCGACCAGAGGCTCATACACCTCACCCCACATATGTTTCCTTGCCATAGATCACATTCTTGGATTTCTGGTGGAGACCATTTCTTGGTCAAAAATCCGTAGGTGTTAGCCTTCGGTATTATTGAAAATGGTCGTTCATGGCTATTTTCGACAAAAATGGGGGTTGTGTGGCCATTGATCATCGACCAGAGGCTCATACACCTCACCCCACATATGTTTCCTTGCCATAGATCACATTCTTGGATTTCTGGTGGAGACCATTTCTTGGTCAAAAATCCGTAGGTGTTAGCCTTCGGTATTATTGAAAATGGTCGTTCATGGCTATTTTCGACAAAAATGGGGGTTGTGTGGCCATTGATCATCGACCAGACGCTCATACACCTCACCCCACATATGTTTCCTTGCCATAGATCACATTCTTGGATTTCTGGTGGAGACCATTTCTTGGTCTAAAATCCATAGGTGTTAGCCTCTAGTATTATTGAAAATGGTCGCTCATGGCTATTTTCAAGGTCGCTCATGGCTATTTTCATAAAAAATGGGGGTTGTGTGGCCATTTATCATCGACTAGAGGCTCATAAACCTCGCCCCACATATGTTTCCTTGCCATAGATCACATTCTTGGATTTCTGGTGGAGACCATTTCTTGGTTAAAAACTCGTACGTGTTAGCCTTCGGTATTATTGAAAATGGTCGTTCATGGCTATTTTCGGCAAAATGGGGGTTGTGTGGCCATTCATTATCGACTAGAGGCTCGTACACCTCACCCCACATATGTTTCCTTGCCATAGATCACATTCTTGGATTTCTGGTGGAGACCATTTCTTGGTCAAAAATCCGTACGTGTTAGCCTTTGGTATTTTTGAAAATGGTCATTCATGGCTATTTTCGACAAAAATGGGGGTTGTGTGGCCATTGATCTTCGACCAGAGGCTCATACACCTCACTACACATATGTTTCCTTGCCATAGATCACATTCTTGGATTTATGGTGGAGACCATTTCTTGGTCAAAAATCCGTAGGTGTTAGCCTTCAGTGTCATTTAAAATGGTCGTTCATGGCTATTTTCGACAAAAATTAGGGTTGTGTGGCCATTGATCGTCGACCAGAGGATCATACACCTCACCCCACATATGTTTCCATGCCATAGATCACATTCTTGGATTTCTGGTGGAGACCATTTCTTGGTCAAAAATCCGTAGGTGTTAGCCTTCGGTATTATTGAAAATGGTCGTTCATGGCTATTTTCGACAAAAATGGGGGTTGTGTGGCCATTGATCATCGACCAGACGCTCATACACCTCACCCCACATATGTTTCCTTGCCATAGATCACATTCTTGGATTTCTGGTGGAGACCATTTCTTGGTCTAAAATCCGTAGGTGTTATCCTCTAGTATTATTGAAAATGGTCGCTCATGGCTATTTTCAAGGTCGCTCATGGCTATTTTCATAAAAAATGGGGGTTGTGTTGCCATTTATCATCGACTAGAGGCTCATAAACCTCACCCCACATATGTTTCCTTGCCATAGATTACATTCTTGGATTTCTGGTGGAAACCATTTCTTGGTTAAAAACTCGTATGTGTTAGCCTTCGGTATTATTGAAAATGGTCATTCATGGCTATTTTCGGCAAAATGGGGGTTGTGTGGCCATTGATCATCAACCAGAGGCTCGTACACCTCACCCCACATATGTTTCCTTGCCATAGATCACATTCTTGGATTTTTGGTGGAGACCATTTCTTGGTCAAAAACTCGTACGTGTTAGCCTTCGGTATTATTGAAAATGGTCGTTCATGGCTATTTTCGGCAAAATGGGGGTTCTGTGGCCATTGATCATCGACCAAAGGCTTGTACACCTCACCCCACATATGTTTCCTTTCCATAGATCACATTCTTGGATTTCTGGTGGAGACCATTTCTTGGTCAAAAATCCGTAGGTGTTAGCCTTCGGTATTATTGTAAATGGTCATTCATGGCTATTTTCGACAAAAATGGGGGTTGTGTGGCCATTGATCATCGACCAGACGCTCATACACCTCACCCCACATATGTTTCCTTGCCATAGATCACATTCTTGGATTTCTGGTGGAGACCATTTCTTGGTCAAAAATCCGTAGGTGTTAGCCTTCGGTATTATTGAAAATGGTCGTTCATGGCTATTTTCGACAAAAATGGGGGTTGTGTGGCCATTGATCATCGACCAGAGGCTCATACACCTCACCCCACATATGTTTCCTTGCCATAGATCACATTCTTGGATTTCTGGTGGAGACCATTTCTTGGTCAAAAATCCGTAGGTGTTAGCCTTCGGTATTATTGAAAATGGTCGTTCATGGCTATTTTCGACAAAAATGGGGGTTGTGTGGCCATTGATCATCGACCAGACGCTCATACACCTCACCCCACATATGTTTCCTTGTCATAGATCACATTCTTGGATTTCTGGTGGAGACCATTTCTTGGTCTAAAATCCATAGGTGTTAGCCTCTAGTATTATTGAAAATGGTCGCTCATGGGTATTTTCAAGGTCGCTCATGGCTATTTTCATAAAAAATGGGGGTTGTGTGGCCATTTATCATCGACTGGAGGCTCATAAACCTCGCCCCACATATGTTTCCTTGCCATAGATCACATTCTTGGATTTCTGGTGGAGACCATTTCTTGGTTAAAAACTCGTACGTGTTAGCCTTCGGTATTATTGAAAATGGTCGTTCATTGCTATTTTTGGCAAAATGGGGGTTGTGTGACCATTCATTATCGACCAGAGGCTCGTACACCTCACCCCACATATGTTTCCTTGCCATAGATCACATTCTTGGATTTCTGGTGGAGACCATTTCTTGGTCAAAAATCCGTACGTGTTAGCCTTTGGTATTTTTGAAAATGGTCATTCATGGCTATTTTCGACAAAAATGGGGGTTGTGTGGCCATTGATCTTCGACCAGAGGCTCATACACCTCACTACACATATGTTTCCTTGCCATAGATCACATTCTTGGATTTATGGTTGGGACCATTTCTTGGTCAAAAATCCGTAGGTGTTAGCCTTCAGTGTCATTGAAAATGGTCGTTCATGGCTATTTTCGATAAAAATTAGGGTTGTGTGGCCATTGATCGTCGACCAGAGGCTCATACACCTCACCCCAAATATGTTTCCTTGCCATAGATCACATTCTTGGATTTCTGGTGGAGACCATTTCTTGGTCAAAAATCCGTAGGTGTTAGCCTTCGGTATTATTGAAAATGGTCGTTCATGGCTATTTTCGACAAAAATGGGGGTTGTGTGGCCATTGATCATCGACCAGACGCTCATACACCTCACCCCACATATGTTTCCTTGCCATAGATCACATACTTGGATTTCTGGTGGAGACCATTTCTTGTTCTAAAATCCGTAGGTGTTAGCCTCTAGTATTATTGAAAATGGTCGCTCATGGCTATTTTCAAGGTCGCTCATGGCTATTTTCATAAAAAATGGGGGTTGTGTGGCCATTTATCATCGACTAGAGGCTCATAAACCTCACCCCACATATGTTTCCTTGCCATAGATTACATTCTTGGATTTCTGGTGGAAACCATTTCTTGGTTAAAAACTCGTACGTGTTAGCCTTCGGTATTATTGAAAATGGTCATTCATGGCTATTTTCGGCAAAATGGGGGTTGTGTGGCCATTGATCATCAACCAGAGGCTCGTACACCTCACCCCACATATGTTTCCTTGCCATAGATCACATTCTTGGATTTCTGGTGGAGACCATTTCTTGGTTAAAAATCTGTACGTGTTAGCCTTTGGTATTTTTGAAAATGGTCATTCATGGCTATTTTCGACAAAAATGGGGGTTGTGTGGCCATTGATCATCGACTAGAGGCTCATACACCTCACCCCACATATGTTTCCTTGCCATAGATCACATTCTTGGATTTCTGGTGCAGACATTTCTTGGTCAAAAATCCGTAGGTGTTAGCCTTCGGTATTATTGAAAATGGTCGTTCATGGCTATTTTCGACAAAAATGGGGGTTGTGTGGCCATTGATCATCGACCAGACGCTCATACACCTCACCCCACATATGTTTCCTTGCCATAGATCACATTCTTGGATTTCTGGTGGAGACCATTTCTTGGTCTAAAATCCGTAGGTGTTAGCCTCTAGTATTATTGAAAATGGTCGCTCATGGCTATTTTCAAGGTCGCTCATGGCTATTTTCATAAAAAATGGGGGTTGTGTGGCCATTTATCATCGACTAGAGGCTCATAAACCTCACCCCACATATGTTTCCTTGCCATAGATTACATTCTTGGATTTCTGGTGGAAACCATTTCTTGGTTAAAAACTTGTACGTGTTAGCCTTCGGTATTATTGAAAATGGTCATTCATGGCTATTTTCGGCAAAATGGGGGTTGTGTGGCCATTGATCATCGACCAGAGGCTCATACACCTCACCCCACATATGTTTCCTTGCCATAGATCACATTCTTGGATTTCTGGTGGAGACCATTTCTTGGTCAAAAATCCGTAGGTGTTAGCCTTCGGTATTATTGAAAATGGTCATTCATGGCTATTTTCGACAAAAATGGGGGTTGTGTGGCCATTGATCATCGACTAGAGGCTCATACACCTCACCCCACATATGTTTCCTTGCCATAGATCACATTCTTGGATTTCTGGTGGAGACCATTTCTTAGTCAAAAATCCGTAGGTGTTAGCCTTCGGTATTATTGAAAATGGTCGTTCATGGCAATTTTCGACAAAAATGGGGGTGTGTGGCCATTTATCATCGACCAGATGCTCATACACCTCACCCCACATATGTTTCCTTGCCATAGATCACATTCTTGGATTTCTGGTGGAGACCATTTCTTGGTCTAAAATCCGTAGGTCTTAGCCTCTAGTATTATTGAAAATGGTCGCTCATGGCTATTTTCATAAAAAATGGGGGTTGTGTGGCCATTTATCATCACCTAGAGGCTCATAAACCTCACCCCACATATGTTTCCTTGCCATAGATCACATTATTGGATTTCTGGTGGAGACCATTTCTTGGTTAAAAACTCGTACGTGTTAGCCTTCGGTATTATTGAAAATGGTCGTTCATGGCTATTTTCGGCAAAATGGGGGTTATGTGGCCATTGATCATCGACCAGAGGATCATACACCTCACCCCACATATGTTTCCTTGCCATAAAACACATTCTTGGATTCTTGGTGGAGACCATTTCTTGGTCAAAAATCCATACGTGTTAGCCTTTGGTATTTTTGAAAATGGTCATTCATGGCTATTTTCGACGAAAATGGGGGTTGTGTGGCCATTGATCATCGACTAGAGGCTCATACACCTCACCCCACATATGTTTCCTTGCCATAGATCACATTCTTGGATTTCTGGTGGAGACCATTTCTTGGTCAAAAATCCGTAGGTGTTAGCCTTCGGTATTATTGAAAATGGTCGTTCATGGCTATTTTCGACAAAAATGGGGGTTGTGTGGCCATTGATCATCGACTAGACGCTCATACACCTCACCCCACATTTGTTTCCTTGCCATAGATCACATTCTTGGATTTCTGGTGGAGACCATTTCTTGGTCTAAAATCCGTAGGTGTTAGCCTCTAGTATTATTGAAAATGGTCGCTCATGGCTATTTTCAAGGTCGCTCATGGCTATTTTCATAAAAAATGGGGGTTGTGTGGCCATTTATCATCGACTAGAGGCTCATAAACCTCACCCCACATATGTTTCCTTGCCATAGATTACATTCTTGGATTTCTGGTGGAAACCATTTCTTGGTTAAAAACGCGTACGTGTTATCCTTCGGTATTATTGAAAATGGTCATTCATGGCTATTTTCGGCAAAATGGGGGTTGTGTGGCCATTGATCGTCGACTAGAGGCTCATACACCTCACCCCACATATGTTTCCTTGTCGTAGATCAAATTCTTGGATTTCTGGTGGAGACCATTTCTTGGTCAAAAAACCGTAGGTGTTAGACTTCGATATTATTGAAAATGGTCGTTCATGGCTATTTTCGACAAAAATGGGGGTTGTGTGGCCATTGATCATCGGCCAGAGGCTCATACACCTCACCCCACATATGTTTCCTTGCCATAGATCACATTCTTGGATTTCTGGTGGAGACCATTTCTTGGTCAAAAACTCGAACGTGTTAGCCTTCGGTATTATTGAAAATGGTCGTTCATGGCTATTTTCGGCAAAATGGGGGTTCTGTGGCCATTGATCATCGACCAGAGGCTCGTACACCTCACCCCACATATGTTTCCTTGCCATAGATCACATTCTTGGATTTCTGGTGGAGACCATTTCTTGGTCAAAAATCCGTAGGTGTTAGCCTTCGGAATTATTGAAAATGGTCGTTCATGGCTATTTTCGGCAAAATGGGGGTTCTGTGGCCATTGATCATCGATCAGAGGCTCGTACACCTCACCCCACATATGTTTCCTTGCCATAGATCACATTCTTGGATTTCTGGTGGAGACCATTTCTTGGTCAAAAATCCGTAGGTGTTAGCCTTCGGTATTATTGAAAATGGTCGTTCATGGCTATTTTCGACAAAAATGGGGGTTGTGTGGCCATTGATCATCGACCAGAGGCTCATACACCTCACCCCACATATGTTTCCTCGCCATAGATCACATTCTTGGATTTCTGGTGGAGACCATTTCTTGGTCAAAAATCCGTAGGTCTTAGCCTCTAATATTATTGAAAATGGTCGCTCATGGTTATTTTCGGCAAAATGGGGGTTCTGTGGCCATTGATCGTCGACCAGAGGCTCATACACCTCACCCCACATATGTTTCCTTGTCGTAGATCACATTCTTGGATTTCTGGTGGAGACCATTTCTTGGTCAAAAATCCGTAGGTGTTAGCCTTCGATATTATTGAAAATGGTCGTTCATGGCTATTTTCGACAAAAATGGGGGTTGTGTGGCCATTGATCATCGACCAGAGGCTCATACACCTCACCCCACATATGTTTCCTTGCCATAGATCACATTCTTGGATTTCTGGTGGAGACCATTTCTTGGTTAAAAATCTGTAGGTGTTAGCCTTCGGTATTATTGAAAATGGTCGTTCATGGCTATTTTCGACAAAAATGGGGGTTGTGTGGCCATTGATCATCGACCAGACGCTCATACACCTCACCCCACATATGTTTCCTTGCCATAGATCACATTCTTGGATTTCTGGTGGAGACCATTTCTTGGTCTAAAATCCGTAGGTGTTAGCCTCTAGTATTATTGAAAATGGTCGCTCATGGCTATTTTCAAGGTCGCTCATGGCTATTTTCATAAAAAATGGGGGTTGTGTGGCCATTTTCATCGACTAGAGGTTCATAAACCTCACCCCACATATGTTTCCTTGCCATAGATCACATTCTTGGATTTCTGGTGGAGACCATTTCTTGGTCAAAAAATCGTACGTGTTAGCCTTTGGTATTTTTGAAAATGGTCGTTCATGGCTTGGTCGATGATCAATGGCCACACAACCCCCATTTTTTATGAAAATAGCCATGAGCGACCATTTTCAATAATACTAGAGGCTAAGACCTACAGATTTTTGACCAAGAAATGGTCTCCACCAGAAATCCAAGAATGTGATCTATGGCAAGGAAACATATGTGGGGTGAGGTGTATGAGCCTCTCGTCGATGATCAATGGCCACACAACCCCCATTTTTGTCGAAAATAGCCATGAATGACCATTTACAATAATACCGAAGGCTAACACCTACGGATTTTTGACCAAGAAATGGTCTCCACCAGAAATCCAAGAATGTGATCTATGGCAAGGAAACATATGTGGGGTGAGGTGTATGAGCCTATGGTCGATGATCAATGGCCACACAACCCCCATTTTTGTCGAAAATAGCCATGAACGACCATTTTCAATAATATCGAAGGCTAACACCTACGGATTTTTTACCAAGAAATGGTCTCCACCAGAAATCCAAGAATGTGATCTACGACAAGGAAACATATGTGAGGTGAGGTGTATGAGCCTCTGGTCGACGATCAATGGCCACACAACCCCCATTTTGCCGAAAATAGCCATGAATGACCATTTTCAATAATACCGAAGGCTAACACGTACGAGTTTTTAACCAAGAAATGGTTTCCACCAGAAATCCAAGAATGTAATCTATGGCAAGGAAACATATGTGGGGTGAGGTTTATGAGCCTCTAGTCGATGATAAATGGCCACACAACCCTCATTTTTATGAAAATAGCCATGAGCGACCTTGAAAATAGCCATGAGCGACCATTTTCAATAATACTAGAGGCTAACACCTACGGATTTTAGACCAAGAAATGGTCTCCACCAGAAATCCAAGAATGTGATCTATGGCAAGGAAACATATGTGGGGTGAGGTGTATGAGCGTCTGGTCGATGATCAATGGCCACACAACCCCCATTTTTGTCGAAAATAGCCATGAACGACCATTTTCAATAATACCGAAGACTAACACCTACGGATTTTTGACCAAGAAATGGTCTCCACCAGAAATCCAAGAATGTGATCTATGGCAAGGAAACATATGTGGGGTGAGATTTATGAGCCTCTAGTCGATGATAAATGGCCACACAACCCCCATTTTTTATGAAAATAGCCATGAGCGACCATTTTCAATAATATTAGAGGCTAAGACCTACGGATTTTTGACCAAGAAATGGTCTCCACCAGAAATCCAAGAATGTGATCTATGGCAAGGAAACATATGTGGGGTGAGGTGTATGAGCCTCTGGTCGATGATCAATGGCCACACAACCCCCATTTTTGTCGAAAATAGCCATGAACGACCATTTTCAATAATATCGAAGGCTAACACCTATGGATTTTTGACCAAGAAATGGTCTCCACCAGAAATCCAAGAATGTGATCTATGGCAAGGAAACATATGTGGGGTGAGGTGTACGAGCCTCTGGTCGATGATGAATGGCCACACAACCCCCAATTTTTATGAAAATAGCCATGAGAGACCATTTTCAATAATACTAGAGGCTAAGACCTACGGATTTTTGACCAAGAAATGGTCTCCACCAGAAATCCAAGAATGTGATCTATGGCAAGGAAACATATGTGGGGTGAGGTGTATGAGCCTCTGGTCGATGATCAATGGCCACACAACCCCCATTTTTGTCGAAAATAGCCATGAATGACCATTTACAATAATACTGAAGGCTAACACCTACGGATTTTTGACCAAGAAATGGTCTCCACCAGAAATCCAAGAATGTGATCTATGGCAAGGAAACATATGTGGGGTGAGGTGTATGAGCCTCTAGTCGATGATCAATGGCCACACAACCCCCATTTTTGTCAAAAATAGCCATGAATGACCATTTTCAAAAATACCAAAGGCTAACACGTACGGATTTTTGACCAAGAAATGGTCTCCACCAGAAATCCAAGAATGTGATCTATGGCAAGGAAACATATGTGGGGTGAGGTGTATGAGCCTCTGGTCGATGATCAATTGCCACACAACCCCCATTTTGTCGAAAATAGCCATGAACGACCATTTTCAATAATACCGAAGGCTAACACCTACGGATTTTTGACCAAGAAATGGTCTCCACCAGAAATCCAAGAATGTGATCTACGACAAGGAAACATATGTGGGGTGAGGTGTATGAGCCTCTCGTCGATGATCAATGGCCACACAACCCCCATTTTTGTCGAAAATAGCCATGAATGACCATTTACAATAATACCGAAGGCTAACACCTACGGATTTTTGACCAAGAAATGGTCTCCACCAGAAATCCAAGAATGTGATCTATGGCAAGGAAACATATGTGGGGTGAGGTGTATGAGCCTATGGTCGATGATCAATGGCCACACAACCCCCATTTTTGTCGAAAATAGCCATGAACGACCATTTTCAATAATATCGAAGGCTAACACCTACGGATTTTTTACCAAGAAATGGTCTCCACCAGAAATCCTAGAATGTGATCTACGACAAGGAAACATATGTGAGGTGAGGTGTATGAGCCTCTGGTCGACGATCAATGGCCACACAACCCCCATTTTGCCGAAAATAGCCATGAATGACCATTTTCAATAATACCGAAGGCTAACACGTACGAGTTTTTAACCAAGAAATGGTTTCCACCAGAAATCCAAGAATGTAATCTATGGCAAGGAAACATATGTGGGGTGAGGTTTATGAGCCTCTAGTCGATGATAAATGGCCACACAACCCTCATTTTTATGAAAATAGCCATGAGCGACCTTGAAAATAGCCATGAGCGACCATTTTCAATAATACTAGAGGCTAACTCCTACGGATTTTAGACCAAGAAATGGTCTCCACCAGAAATCCAAGAATGTGATCTATGGCAAGGAAACATATGTGGGGTGAGGTGTATGAGCGTCTGGTCAATGATCAATGGCCACACAACCCCCATTTTTGTCGAAAATAGCCATGAACGACCATTTTCAATAATACCGAAGACTAACACCTACGGATTTTTGACCAAGAAATGGTCTCCACCAGAAATCCAAGAATGTGATCTATGGCAAGGAAACATATGTGGGGTGAGATTTATGAGCCTCTAGTCGATGATAAATGGCCACACAACCCCCTTTTTTTATGAAAATAGCCATGAGCGACCATTTTCAATAATATTAGAGGCTAAGACCTACGGATTTTTGACCAAGAAATGGTCTCCACCAGAAATCCAAGAATGTGATCTATGGCAAGGAAACATATGTGGGGTGAGGTGTATGAGCCTCTGGTCGATGATCAATGGCCACACAACCCCCATTTTTGTCGAAAATAGCCATGAACGACCATTTTCAATAATATCGAAGGCTAACACCTATGGATTTTTGACCAAGAAATGGTCTCCACCAGAAATCCAAGAATGTGATCTATGGCAAGGAAACATATGTGGGGTGAGGTGTACGAGCCTCTGGTCGATGATCAATGGCCACACAACCCCCAATTTTTATGAAAATAGCCATGAGAGACCATTTTCAATAATACTAGAGGCTAAGACCTACGGATTTTTGACCAAGAAATGGTCTCCACCAGAAATCCAAGAATGTGATCTATGGCAAGGAAACATATGTGGGGTGAGGTGTATGAGCCTCTGGTCGATGATCAATGGCCACACAACCCCCATTTTTGTCGAAAATAGCCATGAATGACCATTTACAATAATACTGAAGGCTAACACCTACGGATTTTTGACCAAGAAATGGTCTCCACCAGAAATCCAAGAATGTGATCTATGGCAAGGAAACATATGTGGGGTGAGGTGTATGAGCCTCTAATCGATGATCAATGGCCACACAACCCCCATTTTTGTCGAAAATAGCCATGAATGACCATTTTCAAAAATACCAAAGGCTAACACGTACGGATTTTTGACCAAGAAATGGTCTCCACCAGAAATCCAAGAATGTGATCTATGGCAAGGAAACATATGTGGGGTGAGGTGTATGAGCCTCTGGTCGATGATCAATTGCCACACAACCCCCATTTTGTCGAAAATAGCCATGAACGACCATTTTCAATAATACCGAAGGCTAACACCTACGGATTTTTGACCAAGAAATGGTCTCCACCAGAAATCCAAGAATGTCATCTACGACAAGGAAACATATGTGGGGTGAGGTGTATGAGCCTCTGGTCGACGATCAATGGCCACACAACCCCCATTTTGCCGAAAATAGCCATGAATGACCATTTTCAATAATACCGAAGGCTAACACGTACGAGTTTTTAACCAAGAAATGGTTTCCACCAGAAATCCAAGAATGTAATCTATGGCAAGGAAACATATGTGGGGTGAGGTCTATGAGCCTCTAGTCGATGATAAATGGCCACACAACCCCCATTTTTTATGAAAATAGCCATGAGCGACCTTGAAAATAGCCATGAGCGACCATTTTCAATAATACTAGAGGCTAACACCTACGGATTTTAGACCAAGAAATGGTCTCCACCAGAAATCCTAGAATGTGATCTATTGCAAGGAAACATATGGGGGTGAGGTGGACGAGCCTCTGGTCGATGATCAATGGCCACACAACCCCCATTTTTGTCGAAAATAGCCATGAACGATCATTTACAATAATACCGAAGGCTAACACCTACGGATTTTTGACCAAGAAATGGTCTCCACCAGAAATCCAAGAATGTGATCTATGGCAAGGAAACATATGTGGGGTGAGGTTTATGAGCCTCTAGTCGATGATAAATGGCCACACAACCCCCATTTTTTATGAAAATAGCCATGAGCGACCTTGAAAATAGCCATTAGCGACCATTTTCAATAATACTAGAGGCTAACACCTACGGATTTTAGACCAAGAAATGGTCTCCACCAGAAATCCAAGAATGTGATCTATGGCAAGGAAACATATGTGGGGTGAGGTGTATGAGCGTCTGGTCGATGATCAATGGCCACACAACCCCCATTTTTGTCGAAAATAGCCATGAACGACCATTTTCAATAATACCGAAGGCTAACACCTACGGATTTTTGACCAAGAAATGGTCTCCACCAGAAATCCAAGAATGTGATCTATGGCAAGGAAACATATGTGGGGTGAGGTGTTTGAGCCTCTAGTCGACGGTCATTGGCCACACAACCCCCATTTTTGTCGAAAATAGCCATGAACGACCATTTTCAATAATATCGAAGGCTAACACCTACGAATTTTTGACCAAGAAATGGTCTCCACCAGAAATCCAAGAATGTGATCTACGACAAGGAAACATATGTGGGGTGAGGTGTATGAGCCTCTGGTCGACGATCAATGGCCACACAACCCCCATTTTGCCGAAAATAGCCATGAATGACCATTTTCAATAATATCGAAGGCTAACACCTACGGATTTTTGACCAAGAAATGGTCTCCACCAGAAATCCAAGAATGTGATCTACGACAAGGAAACATATGTGGGGTGAGGTGTATGAGCCTCTGGTCGACGATCAATGGCCACACAACCCCCATTTTGCCGAAAATAGCCATGAATGACCATTTTCAATAATACCGAAGGCTAACACGTACGAGTTTTTAACCAAGAAATGGTTTCCACCAGAAATCCAAGAATGTAATCTATGGCAAGGAAACATATGTGGGGTGAGGTGTATGAGCCTCTAGTCGATGATAAATGGCCACACAACCCCCATTTTTTATGAAAATAGCCATGAGCGACCTTGAAAATAGCCATGAGCGACCATTTTCAATAATACTAGAGGCTAACACCTACGGATTTTGGACCAAGAAAAGGTCTCCACCAGAAATCCAAGAATGTGATCTATGACAAGGAAACATATGTGGGGTGAGGTGTATGAGCGTCTGGTCTATGATCAATGGCCACACAACCCCCATTTTTGTCGAAAATAGCCATGAACGACCATTTTCAATAATACCGAAGGCTAACACCTACGGATTTTTGACCAAGAAATGGTCTCCACCAGAAATCCAAGAATGTGATCTATGGCAAGGAAACATATGTGGGGTGAGGTGTATGAGCCTCTAGTCGATGATCAATGGCCACACAACCCCCATTTTTGTCGAAAATAGCCATGAATGACCATTTTCAAAAATACCAAAGGCTAACACGTACGGATTTTTGACCAAGAAATGGTCTCCACCAGAAATCCAAGAATGTGATCTATGGCAAGGAAACATATGTGGGGTGAGGTGTACGAGCCTCTGGTCGATGATCAATGGCCACACAACCCCCATTTTTGTCGAAAATAGCCATGAATGACCATTTTCAATAATACCAAAGGCTAACACGTACGAGTTTTTAACCAAGAAATGGTTTCCACCAGAAATCCAAGAATGTAATCTATGGCAAGCTAACATATGTGGGGTGAGGTGTATGAGCCTCTGGTCGATGATCAATGGCCACACAGCCCCCATTTTTTATGAAAATAGCCATGAGCGACCATTTTCAATAATACTAGAGGCTAAGACCTACGGATTTTTAACCAAGAAATGGTCTCCACCAGAAATCCAAGAATGTGATCTACGACAAGGAAACATATGTGGGGTGAGGTGTATGAGCGTCTGGTCGACGATCAATGGCCACACAACCCCCATTTTTGTCGAAAATAGCCATGAACGACCATTTTCAATAATACCAAAGGCTAACACCTACGGATTTTTGACCAAGAAATGGTCGGGGTGAGGTTTACGAGCCTCTGGTCGATGATGAATGGCCACACAACCCCCATTTTTATGAAAATAGCCATGAGCGACCTTGAAAATAGCCATGAGCGACCATTTTCAATAATACTAGAGGCTAACACCTACGGATTTTAGACCAAGAAATGGTTTCCACCAGAAATCCAAGAATGTGATCTATGGCAAGGAAACATATGTGGGGTGAGGTGTATGAGCCTCTGGTCGACGATCAATGGCCACACAACCCCCATTTTGCCGAAAATAGCCATGAATGACCATTTTCAATAATACCGAAGGCTAACACGTACGAGTTTGTAACCAAGAAATGGTTTCCACCAGAAATCCAAGAATGTAATCTATGGCAAGGAAACATATGTGGGGTGAGGTTTATGAGCCTCTAGTCGATGATAAATGGCCACACAACCCCCATTTTTTATGAAAATAGCCATGAGCGACCTTGAAAATAGCCATGAGCGACCATTTTCAATAATACTAGAGGATAACACCTACGGATTTTAGACCAAGAAATGGTCTCCACCAGAAATCCAAGAATGTGATCTATGGCAAGGAAACATATGTGGGGTGAGGTGTATGAGCGTCTGGTCGATGATCAATGGCCACACAACCCCCATTTTTGTCGAAAATAGCCATGAACGACCATTTTCAATAATACCGAAGGCTAACACCTACGGATTTTTGACCAAGAAATGGTCTCCACCAGAAATCCAAGAATGTGATCTATGGCAAGGAAACATATGTGGGGTGAGGTGTATGAGCCTCTGGTCGACGATCAATGGCCACACAACCCTAATTTTTGTCGAAAATAGCCATGAACGACCATTTTCAATGACACTGAAGGCTAACACCTACGGATTTTTGACCAAGAAATGGTCTCCACCATAAATCCAAGAATGTGATCTATGGCAAGGAAACATATGTGTAGTGAGGTGTATGAGCCTCTGGTCGAAGATCAATGGCCACACAACCCCCATTTTTGTCGAAAATAGCCATGAATGACCATTTTCAAAAATACCAAAGGCTAACACATTTGGATTTTTGCCCAAGAAATGGTCTCCACCAGAAATCCAAGAATGTGATCTTTGGCAAGGAAACATATGTGGGGTGAGGTGTACGAGCCTCTGGTCGTTGATCAATTGCCACAGAACCCCCATTTTGCCGAAAATAGCCATGAACGACCATTTTCAATAATACCGAAGGCTAACACGTACGAGTTTTAAACCAAGAAATGGTCTCCACCAGAAATCCAAGAATGTGATCTATGGCAAGGAAACATATGTGGGGTGAGGTGTATGAGCGTCTGGTCGACGATCAATGGCCACACAACCCCCATTTTTTATGAAAATAGCCATGAGCGACCTTGAAAATAGCCATGAGCGACCATTTTCAATAATACTAGAGGCTAACACCTATGGATTTTAGACCAAGAAATGGTCTCCACCAGAAATCCAAGAATGTGATCTATGGCAAGGAAACATATGTGGGGTGAGGTGTATGAGCGTCTGGTCGATGATCAATGGCCACACAACCCCCATTTTTGTCGAAAATAGCCATGAACGACCATTTTCAATAATACTGAAGGCTAACACCTACGGATTTTTGACCAAGAAATGGTCTCCACCAGAAATCCAAGAATGTGATCTATGGCAAGGAAACATATGTGGGGTGAGGTGTATGAGCCTCTGGTCGATGATCAATGGCCACACAACCCCCATTTTTGTCGAAAATAGCCATGAACGACCATTTTCAATAATACCGAAGGCTAACACCTACGGATTTTTGACCAAGAAATGGTCTCCACCAGAAATCCAAGAATGTGATCTATGGCAAGGAAACATATGTGGGGTGAGGTGTATGAGCGTCTGGTCGATGATCAATGGCCACACAACCCCCATTTTTGTCGAAAATAGCCATGAATGACCATTTACAATAATACCGAAGGCTAACACCTACGGATTTTTGACCAAGAAATGGTCTCCACCAGAAATCCAAAAATGTGATCTATGGAAAGGAAACATATGTGGGGTGAGGTGTACGAGCCTCTGGTCGATGATCAATGGCCACAGAACCCCCATTTTGCCGAAAATAGCCATGAACGACCATTTTCAATAATACCGAAGGCTAACACGTACGAGTTTTTGACCAAGAAATGGTCTCCACCAAAAATCCAAGAATGTGATCTATGGCAAGGAAACATATGTGGGGTGAGGTGTATGAGCGTCTGGTCGATGATCAATGGCCACACAACCCCCATTTTTGTCGAAAATAGCCATGAATGACCATTTACAATAATACCGAAGGCTAACACCTACGGATTTTTGACCAAGAAATTGTCTCCACCAGAAATCCAAGAATGTGATCTATGGCAAGGAAACATATGTGGGGTGAGGTGTATGAGCCTCTGGTCGACGATCAATGGCCACACAACCCTAATTTTTGTCGAAAATAGCCATGAACGACCATTTTCAATGACACTGAAGGCTAACACCTACGGATTTTTGACCAATAAATGGTCTCCACCATAAATCCAAGAATGTGATCTATGGCAAGGAAACATATGTAGGGTGAGGTGTATGAGCCTCTGGTCGATGATCAATGGCCACACAACCCCCATTTTTGTCGAAAATAGCCATGAATGACCATTTACAATAATGCTGATGGCTAACACCTACGGATTTTTGACCAAGAAATGGTCTCCACCAGAAATCCAAGAATGTGATCTATGGCAAGGAAACATATGTGGGGTGAGGTGTATGAGCCTCTGGTCGATGATCAATGGTCACACAACCCCCATTTTTGTCGAAAATAGCCATGAACGACCATTTTCAATAATATCGAAGGCTAACACCTACGGATTTTTGACCAAGAAATGGTCTCCACCAGAAATCCAAGAATGTGATCTACGACAAGGAAACATATGTGGGGTGAGGTGTATGAGCCTCTGGTCGACGATCAATGGCCACACAACCCCCATTTTGCCGAAAATAGCCATGAATGACCATTTTCAATAATACCGAAGGCTAACACGTACGAGTTTTTAACCAAGAAATGGTTTCCACCAGAAATCCAAGAATGTAATCTATGGCAAGGAAACATATGTGGGGTGAGGTGTATGAGCCTCTAGTCGATGATAAATGGCCACACAACCCCCATTTTTTATGAAAATAGCCATGAGCGACCTTGAAAATAGCCATGAGCGACCATTTTCAATAATACTAGAGGCTAACACCTACGGATTTTGGACCAAGAAAAGGTCTCCACCAGAAATCCAAGAATGTGATCTATGACAAGGAAACATATGTGGGGTGAGGTGTATGAGCGTCTGGTCGATGATCAATGGCCACACAACCCCCATTTTTGTCGAAAATAGCCATGAACGACCATTTTCAATAATACCGAAGGCTAACACCTACGGATTTTTGACCAAGAAATGGTCTCCACCAGAAATCCAAGAATGTGATCTATGGCAAGGAAACATATGTGGGGTGAGGTGTATGAGCCTCTAGTCGATGATCAATGGCCACACAACCCCCATTTTTGTCGAAAATAGCCATGAATGACCATTTTCAAAAATACCAAAGGCTAACACGTACGGATTTTTGACCAAGAAATGGTCTCCACCAGAAATCCAAGAATGTGATCTATGGCAAGGAAACATATGTGGAGTGAGGTGTACGAGCCTCTGGTCGATGATCAATGGCCACACAACCCCCATTTTTGTCGAAAATAGCCATGAATGACCATTTTCAATAATACCAAAGGCTAACACGTACGAGTTTTTAACCAAGAAATGGTTTCCATCAGAAATCCAAGAATGTAATCTATGGCAAGGTAACATATGTGGGGTGAGGTGTATGAGCCTCTGGTCGATGATCAATGGCCACACAGCCCCCATTTTTTATGAAAATAGCCATGAGCGACCATTTTCAATAATACTAGAGGCTAAGACCTACGGATTTTTAACCAAGAAATGGTCTCCACCAGAAATCCAAGAATGTGATCTACGACAAGGAAACATATGTGGGGTGAGGTGTATGAGCGTCTGGTCGACGATCAATGGCCACACAACCCCCATTTTTGTCGAAAATAGCCATGAACGACCATTTTCAATAATACCGAAGGCTAACACCTACGGATTTTTGACCAAGAAATGGTCGGGGTGAGGTTTACGAGCCTCTGGTCGATGATGAATGGCCACACAACCCCCATTTTTATGAAAATAGCCATGAGCGACCTTGAAAATAGCCATGAGCGACCATTTTCAATAATACTAGAGGCTAACACCTACGGATTTTAGACCAAGAAATGGTTTCCACCAGAAATCCAAGAATGTGATCTATGGCAAGGAAACATATGTGGGGTGAGGTGTATGAGCCTCTGGTCGACGATCAATGGCCACACAACCCCCATTTTGCCGAAAATAGCCATGAATGACCATTTTCAATAATACCGAAGGCTAACACGTACGAGTTTTTAACCAAGAAATGGTTTCCACCAGAAATCCAAGAATGTAATCTATGGCAAGGAAACATATGTGGGGTGAGGTGTATGAGCGTCTGGTCGATGATCAATGGCCACACAACCCCCATTTTTGTCGAAAATAGCCATGAACGACCATTTTCAATAATACTGAAGGCTAACACCTACGGATTTTTGACCAAGAAATGGTCTCCACCAGAAATCCAAGAATGTGATCTATGGCAAGGAAACATATGTGGGGTGAGGTGTATGAGCCTCTGGTCGATGATCAATGGCCACACAACCCCCATTTTTGTCGAAAATAGCCATGAACGACCATTTTCAATAATACCGAAGGCTAACACCTACGGATTTTTGACCAAGAAATGGTCTCCACCAGAAATCCAAGAATGTGATCTATGGCAAGGAAACATATGTGGGGTGAGGTGTATGAGCGTCTGGTCGATGATCAATGGCCACACAACCCCCATTTTTGTCGAAAATAGCCATGAATGACCATTTACAATAATACCGAAGGCTAACACCTACGGATTTTTGACCAAGAAATGGTCTCCACCAGAAATCCAAAAATGTGATCTATGGAAAGGAAACATATGTGGGGTGAGGTGTACGAGCCTCTGGTCGATGATCAATGGCCACAGAACCCCCATTTTGCCGAAAATAGCCATGAACGACCATTTTCAATAATACCGAAGGCTAACACGTACGAGTTTTTGACCAAGAAATGGTCTCCACCAAAAATCCAAGAATGTGATCTATGGCAAGGAAACATATGTGGGGTGAGGTGTATGAGCGTCTGGTCGATGATCAATGGCCACACAACCCCCATTTTTGTCGAAAATAGCCATGAATGACCATTTACAATAATACCGAAGGCTAACACCTACGGATTTTTGACCAAGAAATTGTCTCCACCAGAAATCCAAGAATGTGATCTATGGCAAGGAAACATATGTGGGGTGAGGTGTATGAGCCTCTGGTCGACGATCAATGGCCACACAACCCTAATTTTTGTCGAAAATAGCCATGAACGACCATTTTCAATGACACTGAAGGCTAACACCTACGGATTTTTGACCAATAAATGGTCTCCACCATAAATCCAAGAATGTGATCTATGGCAAGGAAACATATGTAGGGTGAGGTGTATGAGCCTCTGGTCGATGATCAATGGCCACACAACCCCCATTTTTGTCGAAAATAGCCATGAATGACCATTTACAATAATGCTGATGGCTAACACCTACGGATTTTTGACCAAGAAATGGTCTCCACCAGAAATCCAAGAATGTGATCTATGGCAAGGAAACATATGTGGGGTGAGGTGTATGAGCCTCTGGTCGATGATCAATGGTCACACAACCCCCATTTTTGTCGAAAATAGCCATGAACGACCATTTTCAATAATATCGAAGGCTAACACCTACGGATTTTTGACCAAGAAATGGTCTCCACCAGAAATCCAAGAATGTGATCTACGACAAGGAAACATATGTGGGGTGAGGTGTATGAGCCTCTGGTCGACGATCAATGGCCACACAACCCCCATTTTGCCGAAAATAGCCATGAATGACCATTTTCAATAATACCGAAGGCTAACACGTACGAGTTTTTAACCAAGAAATGGTTTCCACCAGAAATCCAAGAATGTAATCTATGGCAAGGAAACATATGTGGGGTGAGGTGTATGAGCCTCTAGTCGATGATAAATGGCCACACAACCCCCATTTTTTATGAAAATAGCCATGAGCGACCTTGAAAATAGCCATGAGCGACCATTTTCAATAATACTAGAGGCTAACACCTACGGATTTTGGACCAAGAAAAGGTCTCCACCAGAAATCCAAGAATGTGATCTATGACAAGGAAACATATGTGGGGTGAGGTGTATGAGCGTCTGGTCGATGATCAATGGCCACACAACCCCCATTTTTGTCGAAAATAGCCATGAACGACCATTTTCAATAATACCGAAGGCTAACACCTACGGATTTTTGACCAAGAAATGGTCTCCACCAGAAATCCAAGAATGTGATCTATGGCAAGGAAACATATGTGGGGTGAGGTGTATGAGCCTCTAGTCGATGATCAATGGCCACACAACCCCCATTTTTGTCGAAAATAGCCATGAATGACCATTTTCAAAAATACCAAAGGCTAACACGTACGGATTTTTGACCAAGAAATGGTCTCCACCAGAAATCCAAGAATGTGATCTATGGCAAGGAAACATATGTGGAGTGAGGTGTACGAGCCTCTGGTCGATGATCAATGGCCACACAACCCCCATTTTTGTCGAAAATAGCCATGAATGACCATTTTCAATAATACCAAAGGCTAACACGTACGAGTTTTTAACCAAGAAATGGTTTCCATCAGAAATCCAAGAATGTAATCTATGGCAAGGTAACATATGTGGGGTGAGGTGTATGAGCCTCTGGTCGATGATCAATGGCCACACAGCCCCCATTTTTTATGAAAATAGCCATGAGCGACCATTTTCAATAATACTAGAGGCTAAGACCTACGGATTTTTAACCAAGAAATGGTCTCCACCAGAAATCCAAGAATGTGATCTACGACAAGGAAACATATGTGGGGTGAGGTGTATGAGCGTCTGGTCGACGATCAATGGCCACACAACCCCCATTTTTGTCGAAAATAGCCATGAACGACCATTTTCAATAATACCGAAGGCTAACACCTACGGATTTTTGACCAAGAAATGGTCGGGGTGAGGTTTACGAGCCTCTGGTCGATGATGAATGGCCACACAACCCCCATTTTTATGAAAATAGCCATGAGCGACCTTGAAAATAGCCATGAGCGACCATTTTCAATAATACTAGAGGCTAACACCTACGGATTTTAGACCAAGAAATGGTTTCCACCAGAAATCCAAGAATGTGATCTATGGCAAGGAAACATATGTGGGGTGAGGTGTATGAGCCTCTGGTCGACGATCAATGGCCACACAACCCCCATTTTGCCGAAAATAGCCATGAATGACCATTTTCAATAATACCGAAGGCTAACACGTACGAGTTTTTAACCAAGAAATGGTTTCCACCAGAAATCCAAGAATGTAATCTATGGCAAGGAAACATATGTGGGGTGAGGTTTATGAGCCTCTAGTCGATGATAAATGGCCACACAACCCCCATTTTTTATGAAAATAGCCATGAGCGACCTTGAAAATAGCCATGAGCGACCATTTTCAATAATACTAGAGGATAACACCTACGGATTTTAGACCAAGAAATGGTCTCCACCAGAAATCCAAGAATGTGATCTATGGCAAGGAAACATATGTGGGGTGAGGTGTATGAGCGTCTGGTCGATGATCAATGGCCACACAACCCCCATTTTTGTCGAAAATAGCCATGAACGACCATTTTCAATAATACCGAAGGCTAACACCTACGGATTTTTGACCAAGAAATGGTCTCCACCAGAAATCCAAGAATGTGATCTATGGCAAGGAAACATATGTGGGGTGAGGTGTATGAGCCTCTGGTCGACGATCAATGGCCACACAACCCTAATTTTTGTCGAAAATAGCCATGAACGACCATTTTCAATGACACTGAAGGCTAACACCTACGGATTTTTTACCAAGAAATGGTCTCCACCATAAATCCAAGAATGTGATCTATGGCAAGGAAACATATGTGTAGTGAGGTGTATGAGCCTCTGGTCGAAGATCAATGGCCACACAACCCCCATTTTTGTCGAAAATAGCCATGAATGACCATTTTCAAAAATACCAAAGGCTAACACATTTGGATTTTTGCCCAAGAAATGGTCTCCACCAGAAATCCAAGAATGTGATCTTTGGCAAGGAAACATATGTGGGGTGAGGTGTACGAGCCTCTGGTCGTTGATCAATTGCCACAGAACCCCCATTTTGCCGAAAATAGCCATGAACGACCATTTTCAATAATACCGAAGGCTAACACGTACGAGTTTTTAACCAAGAAATGGTCTCCACCAGAAATCCAAGAATGTGATCTATGGCAAGGAAACATATGTGGGGTGAGGTGTATGAGCGTCTGGTCGACGATCAATGGCCACACAACCCCCATTTTTTATGAAAATAGCCATGAGCGACCTTGAAAATAGCCATGAGCGACCATTTTCAATAATACTAGAGGCTAACACCTATGGATTTTAGACCAAGAAATGGTCTCCACCAGAAATCCAAGAATGTGATCTATGGCAAGGAAACATATGTGGGGTGAGGTGTATGAGCGTCTGGTCGATGATCAATGGCCACACAACCCCCATTTTTGTCGAAAATAGCCATGAACGACCATTTTCAATAATACTGAAGGCTAACACCTACGGATTTTTGACCAAGAAATGGTCTCCACCAGAAATCTAAGAATGTGATCTATGGCAAGGAAACATATGTGGGGTGAGGTGTATGAGCCTCTGGTCGATGATCAATGGCCACACAACCCCCATTTTTGTCGAAAATAGCCATGAACGACCATTTTCAATAATACCGAAGGCTAACACCTACGGATTTTTGACCAAGAAATGGTCTCCACCAGAAATCCAAGAATGTGATCTATGGCAAGGAAACATATGTGGGGTGAGGTGTATGAGCGTCTGGTCGATGATCAATGGCCACACAACCCCCATTTTTGTCGAAAATAGCCATGAATGACCATTTACAATAATACCGAAGGCTAACACCTACGGATTTTTGACCAAGAAATGGTCTCCACCAGAAATCCAAAAATGTGATCTATGGAAAGGAAACATATGTGGGGTGAGGTGTACGAGCCTCTGGTCGATGATCAATGGCCACAGAACCCCCATTTTGCCGAAAATAGCCATGAACGACCATTTTCAATAATACCGAAGGCTAACACGTACGAGTTTTTGACCAAGAAATGGTCTCCACCAAAAATCCAAGAATGTGATCTATGGCAAGGAAACATATGTGGGGTGAGGTGTATGAGCGTCTGGTCGATGATCAATGGCCACACAACCCCCATTTTTGTCGAAAATAGCCATGAATGACCATTTACAATAATACCGAAGGCTAACACCTACGGATTTTTGACCAAGAAATTGTCTCCACCAGAAATCCAAGAATGTGATCTATGGCAAGGAAACATATGTGGGGTGAGGTGTATGAGCCTCTGGTCGACGATCAATGGCCACACAACCCTAATTTTTGTCGAAAATAGCCATGAACGACCATTTTCAATGACACTGAAGGCTAACACCTACGGATTTTTGACCAATAAATGGTCTCCACCATAAATCCAAGAATGTGATCTATGGCAAGGAAACATATGTGGGGTGAGGTGTATGAGCCTCTGGTCGATGATCAATGGCCACACAACCCCCATTTTTGTCGAAAATAGCCATGAATGACCATTTACAATAATGCCGATGGCTAACACCTACGGATTTTTGACCAAGAAATGGTCTCCACCAGAAATCCAAGAATGTGATCTATGGCAAGGAAACATATGTGGGGTGAGGTGTATGAGCCTCTGGTCGATGATCAATGGTCACACAACCCCCATTTTTGTCGAAAATAGCCATGAACGACCATTTTCAATAATATCGAAGGCTAACACCTACGGATTTTTGACCAAGAAATGGTCTCCACCAGAAATCCAAGAATGTGATCTACGACAAGGAAACATATGTGGGGTGAGGTGTATGAGCCTCTGGTCGACGATCAATGGCCACACAACCCCCATTTTGCCGAAAATAGCCATGAATGACCATTTTCAATAATACCGAAGGCTAACACGTACGAGTTTTTAACCAAGAAATGGTTTCCACCAGAAATCCAAGAATGTAATCTATGGCAAGGAAACATATGTGGGGTGAGGTTTATGAGCCTCTAGTCGATGATAAATGGCCACACAACCCCCATTTTTTTTGAAAATAGCCATGAGCGACCTTGAAAATAGCCATGAGCAACCATTTTCAATAATACTAGAGGCTAACACCTACGGATTTTAGACCAAGAAATGGTCTCCACCAGAAATCCAAGAATGTGATCTATGGCAAGGAAACATATGTGGGGTGAGGTGTATGAGCGTCTGGTCGATGATCAATGGCCACACAACCCCCATTTTTGTCGAAAATAGCCATGAACGACCATTTTCAATAATACCGAAGGCTAACACCTACGGATTTTTGACCAAGAAATGGTCTCCACCAGAAATCTAAGAATGTGATATATGGCAAGGAAACATATGTGGGGTGAGGTGTATGAGCCTCTGGTCGACGATCAATGGCCACACAACCCTAATTTTTGTCGAAAATAGCCATGAACGACCATTTTCAATGACACTGAAGGCTAACACCTACGGATTTTTGACTAGGAAATGGTCTCCACCATAAATCCAAGAATGTGATCTATGGCAAGGAAACATATGTGTAGTGAGGTGTATGAGCCTCTGGTCGAAGATCAATGGCCACACAACCCCCATTTTTGTCGAAAATAGCCATGAATGACCATTTTCAAAAATACCAAAGGCTAACACGTACGGATTTTTGACCAAGAAATGGTCTCCACCAGAAATCCAAGAATGTGATCTATGGCAAGGAAACATATGTGGGGTGAGGTGTACGAGCCTCTGGTCGATGATCAATGGCCACAGAACCCCCATTTTGCCGAAAATAGCCATGAATGACCATTTTCAATAATACCGAAGGCTAACACGTACGAGTTTTTAACCAAGAAATGGTCTCCACCATGAATCCAAGAATGTGATCTATGGCAAGGAAACATATGAGGGGTGAGATTTATGAGCCTCTAGTCGATGATAAATGGCCACACAACCCCCATTTTTTATGAAAATAGCCATGAGCGACCATTTTCAATAATATTAGAGGCTAAGACCTACGGATTTTTGACCAAGAAATGGTCTCCACCAGAAATCTAAGAATGTGATCTATGGCAAGGAAACATATGTGGGGTGAGGTGTATGAGCCTCTGGTCGATGATCAATGGCCACACAACCCACATTGTTGTCGAAAATAGCCATGAATGACCATTTACAATAATACCGAAGGCTAACACCTACGGATTTTTGACCAAGAAATGGTCTCCACCAGAAATCCAAGAATGTGATCTATGGCAAGGAAACATATGTGGGGTGAGGTGTATGAGCCTCTGGTCGATGATCAATGGCCACACAACCCCCATTTTTGTCGAAAATGGCCATGAACGACCATTTTCAATAATATCGAAGGCTAACACCTACGAATTTTTGACCAAGAAATGGTCTGTTGGGGGCCTTCGGCTTCCGAAGGTCCTCAAAAACAGGATTTAACAGTATTTCTGGAGTATAATGTGTGAACAGGTATCTTCGGATTCAAGTCGACATCACAGTAGACCAGAATAATACGAAGGTTGATACAACGCCGAAGGTGTGAGCAGGAAAGCTTCGGCATGGCAACAAAATGTGAAACCGACTTAAAGATGAAAAGGCTATTTAGACCTCGATAGATTACTATAGAATTATTATCAAATGTAAAGGGCATGAATGTAATTTTGTATGGGTTGTGCCCCGTGCCTATAAATAGATGAACAGTACCCCCGTACTGTTCACGTTGACTTGTACTCGCTCGTGTGTCACGCTTGTACTTTTGTCTTCTGTCAAGCCGAAGGTATAAATGTAATTCAATATTGTTCTTATTCATCCATGATTATATAATAAGGACATATAAATGATGTTATATGATTATTCATGTTATTTCTCATGTTTCATATGCTTCTTCTTTCATTAGTATAAACTATGCTGATGAAGGTATGTCCTTTATGACCTTCGTTCGAAGATCATTATATCCTAAGGGAAATAATGCTCCGTAGGACGAAGGACTTGACCGATTAACATTTTCTATGTTGCCTTGTTCTTGAAGCATTTGAGAACAAGTCCCCAACATTGGCGCCCACCTCCGATGAACTCACTTCCACTCTTTGAGTTTTTTGAACATCTTCGGCGATCATAAACCTTCGTTATGGCGCCGAAGAAAGCTTCAGCACCTGGGACTGCAGCTCTACAACCGCTGGACCACAATCAGGAGACAGTCTCCCTTCGGGAGGCCCGAAGCCAGAAAAGGAAGGCTGTTAGCCCGTCACCACCAGAGGACGAGTTAGATCAAGAAATCAAAAATATGGAAATGCTTCATCAACAAGTGCAGAGGAAGAAAGAAAAGATGGCCAGGCTAGCTGAACTACAGAGGCAGATAGACGAAGCCTCTGAAGAAGTTCGTCACCTTGCTCAGGATGAGCAACACCGAAGGCCTCAGCACCAAGACCTTCATCAGGAGGGTTTTCCCAACGAAGATGACTGGTATGACAATTTCCATCATGGGAATTTTGTTTTTGACGATGCTTCTCCTCTGTCCGCTGAGCTGCAGGCTACACCTTGGCCTCCGTCCTACAAGCCTCCTCAGCTTCCCGTATTCGATGGCCACTCAGACCCAAAGCAGTTTTTGATGAGCTACGAAGCAACAGTATCTTCGTATGGTGGCAATGCTGCGGTCATGGCCAAATCTTTTGTTATGGCTGTCAGAAGTGTTGCTCAAACCTGGTATTCCTCCCTTCGACCAGGAACGATCACTTCATGGCAGAAGCTGAAGGACCTCTTGTTAACTAGCTTCCAAGGGTTTCAGACGAAGCCGGTTACTGCTCAGGCTCTGTTCCAGTGCACCCAGGATCACGAAGAATACCTTCGGGCGTATGTCCGAAGGTTCTTGCGTTTGAGGGCACAGGCACCAACGGTGCCCAATGAAATTGTCATTGAGGCCATGATCAAGGGGCTTCGGCCAGGACCGTCAGCTCAGTACTTCGCTAGGAAGCCTCCTCAAACTTTGGAGAAGCTTCTCCAGAAGATGGACGAGTATATTCGGGCCGATAACGATTTTCGCCAAAGAAGGGAGGAGGCTTTCAGGTTTTCTGAAATGACCAGGGGCTTCGGTGGGAGGCTTTACCCGAGGCATGTTAGATCAATTCATAACTCTACACAAAATGATGATAAGGGGAGCCAACAACAAAGGCCACAATATTCCTCACAGGCTTCGGGGCAACAGCAAGGTCCCTTCCGACCACCAGCTCCAAGAGGCAGAGGCGCCAGGGGCTTCGGAGGAAGATTTGGCGATCAACAGAGAAGAATCTTTTGCTTATTCTGCGGTGAGAACAAGGGCCATACCACCAGGATGTGTCATGTTACCATCCAGAAGCAAAAGGAAATAGCCGAAGCCGCAGCACAACAAGCTCAGCCGAAGCAGGTCATGCATACAGCTTTGTATCATTCGCCCTACATCCCAGAATATGTGGGCAACCACCCTACAGTTTCTGTTGCTTCGGCGAGTCAACCTCAAGCTTCTTGGCAACAGCCTCCGCCTCCACCTCCGTTACAGCAAGGCCAGCAGCCAGAAGGGAGCCAGTATGCTCCACACCAAAGGGACTTCAGAGAGCAGTCCGAAGCTCGTACAGTCAACAGCACTGTGCCAGAGTCAAAGCACATCTATTGAGAAATATCCTACCCTAATAGCAATCTTTTCCATTCAGTTTTATTTTCTGTAATAAAGGACATTGTTCAGGTTTCATATAAATACTTTCGTTGATTCCCACAAGGAAAATATATTTTTCACAGGCTTAAATTGTTGAAGTTTAAAGACTTGTGATAACCAAGAGGACCTTCGGACTATCGAAAATTCTTCGAAGCAACAAAAAGTCGTTCTAAGGAACGCAGAGTAAGTTTGCCGAAGTCACAAAAAAGTCGTTCCAAAGGGAGCGCAGTGTAAGTTTTTGCTCCAAAGTCGTTCCTAAGGGAATGCAGAGCTTACAGCGAAAAGTCAACGCTGATTCCGCCAAAAGTAAAGGCGAAGAAGCTCCAAAGTCGTTCCTAAGGGAATGCAGAGCTTACAGCGAAAAGTCAACGCTGATTCCACTGAAGTAAAAGGCGAAGAAGCTCCTAAGGGAGGCTTATAGTAAAAAAAAATTATTATATGTTTTGTCGCAGGAACGTGTGTATCTTCGGAATAAACACCATCTTAGCATAACATCATCGCATCATTTCGCATAACATAAGCATCATACATCATGTTGCATATGGCACAAGAAGGGGACATGACATCGATCTTCGGAATAATGTTTTGAAAGGGGAAAATCATGCTAAGTAGCTTCAGAGAACATTTTCAAGAAGCCTGGATATTATTCATCAGAACACTGGATATTGTTGTGACAAAGAAAAATTCTTCTTCACGAAGCATGAAAAGAAGGGAAGGTGTTTTTTCGTCAAAGACTCAAAAAGCGGTATGTGTAAAATTTCATGCATCATAAAGAATTGAGCAACGAAAATGGGTATATTACATTTAGGATTACAAAATGTTACGATATATCACATTTCAGAAGTTTAATTTACAATAGTATTTAATCTTCTCTCAGAACAACTTCTGCAGCCTCATCCAGGAGCCGATTGACGACTTCGTCCATGATTGCTTCGGCCTTCTTTTTAATTTCCTCGTCTCCTTTCGGCTGAGGGCCTGGAGACGCTTTAGTAGGATCTGAAGGACAGGATACGGCTATGCTGCTATTACAAATGGCAAACGAAGCTTAAAACCAAAAATTACAACACAATACAAACTATTAGTTAATACCTAATTGACCTTCGGGCTCTGCGCTCTTTTCAGCAGCCTTAGCCACTTCTCTAGCATCGTGAATGCCCTTTTCACTTTTTTGAATAATTTCTCCTGCCATTTCTCGGCCACCATTATCCCAGATATCAGTAAAAAACTTTCCACCGATCATGCTTGCTTCGGCCGAAGGATCTCTTGCATCTTCAAAGGACAAAGCAGCTTCGGATTGTGCTAAAATTTTTACATGTTCGCAGCCCTTCTTCTCTAAAATGGTGGCAATTCCTCTGGCCCCAGAGAAAGCACATATATCCCCACGGCTATTTAAAATTTCTTCGAAGGCTTCAGCTTCGTGGCCGATCCATTCAATGGGACCTTCGGGATTGCCTCTCATAAAGTTTTCTTCACTTGAGAAGGCGCCGACCCTGGCGAAGCTAGCTTTCAACTTCTTAACGCATTCTATAGATTTGTTATAACATCTCTTCTTGAATGAACGAAGCTCTTCAACAGTTACTTCTAAGTGATTTGCCCATTGGTCGCTGAGTTCTCGCCTTGTTTCTTCAAGTATGCGTTCTTCCTTGGCTCTGGCCAGTTGTTTCCGAAGATCTTCAATTTCGCGCTTCTGAGCTTCAGCTTGACCCTTGAAAGCAGCTTCGTCTTCCTTTATTTTATCTAGCAATGAGTGTAATATTTTATCTTTTTCGAGGCCTTCGTTACTCAGTTCAATTACTTCGGAACGAAGGTTGCTCAGGGCCATAGCACACCCTTCGTCTTCAGCATCTTTTTGTGCCCTAAGGGCATTGCTAAGTATCAGACCCTGCAAAGAGAAATATGTGTGTTTCAATAAATTTAAACAAACAAAAGATTTTTTTTGGTATCAACAAAGAATACAAGGATCCCATTTGTTGCACCTTTAAGCTATTATAGGCCAGGCTGTCGGCCAGATCGTTCTTCGACAGCACCGAGAGCCCGTCTTCTAAGGTTGGGAATCCGAAGCTCTTGCTCATCTCCCGGCAAACAGAAATTTCCTTGCTGTCAGGGAGACAATACAAAAAGTCTTCTTCTCCACTACCATTGAATATTAACGCCCCTTTGGATACTTCAGTTTTTGGGCGTAGTGCTGGGCCTCTTGCTCTTCTTTTTCTGATAGTTTTTTCCCCGAAGCATGACGAACAATATAATCACGAACTTTGGAGGACGCTTCGGGGACAACGTCACCCATTTCTTCAACAGAAATTGGCTTTGTTATTTTTTCTTCCTCAGTTTCCAAGGATTTTATCTTTACGGGCTCCGAGGATTTAGCTTCGGCTTCAGTTTTTTGCTCTAGAGTTTTTGCATCAGAAATTTCAGTTGCAGTTTTAAGAGTGGCAGCAGCCTTTTTCGAAGGTGTGCTTGAGGATTTGATTGTTTCCAGTACATCCAGCACATTAGCCATTCTCTTTCTTTTCGGAGTCACTACTGGCACTTTTTGATTTTTTATTGTCTCAACATTTGCTGCAGGACTCACAATTTCTGGTACTTTTTCTTCAGTTGGTTTTTCCACTTCTTCAATTTTTTCTGTGGATGGCGCTTCGGCCACTTCTTTGGTTTCCGGTAGCAAAACCTTCGGTTCTTCCAGTTCTATCCTTTTCAGCGTTTCGGTTATCTCTGCAGCTGCTGGCGGCGTGGCTGGATTGGTTGGCTTTTTAGCCTCGGTGGCCGAAGAAGATTTTCCGGTAAACTCCGGCACCGAAGCTGGTTCGATATAGCGCGGCCGGTGCGTGAGGACCTTTATCTTCTTTCTTTCAGGTTCTGGCTCGCTAGGAGCAGTTGCAGCTTCTTCTTTTGCAGAGGTTGTGTTTTTTCTCTTCTGCCTTCGAACGGGGTAGCAATAGTCAGGGTAGACAAACCCAATTGCATCAAATACCCGATTCAGCCTCTTCTTTTTTCGGCCTCCGAAGGCTGCTGACATCGCAGTATCTTCGGCCTTCGAATAAGCACCAAGCAGCTCATCACTTAAATTTTCAATGCTCTTTAACCAGTCATCATCTGGCTCAGCAAATTTATCTCCGAACTTGAAGGTGTACTTCAGTCTCACAAGTCCACCTTCGTCGGCCTCTTTTATGGTTTCTTGTGGCATTTCCCATTTCTCCGCAAGAGGCCACACCCGGAAGGCAATATGCTCTTGTACTAAATCTCTTGTTCCAATAAAAGAGCAGATAACGCCGAAGGCCCTCTGGCATTCTTCGGCAGCTTCACTCATTTCAACCTTCGGCCTCCGAAGGCCGAAGCTTTGCCAAATAGGACGCATAATTATACCTTTGATATCTTCTCGTACTGATAGGTCATTCTTCACATAAAACCATTCTGTCATCCAGTCGCCGGGCCATCTCTTCCGAAAAGTTGGTACGGGACAGCTTGCCCTGGACCGAGAGACGAAACTGTAGCAGCCAAAATTATTATGGTACTGTTCCTTGCCCCAAGGTTTTGTTTCATATAATAATTCGTGTATATTACAGAAGCTTTTTGCATCAGGCTTCAGACCTTGGCTTCTCGCGGCCCACACGAAGATATTTAGCCTTATAATTGCCTCGGGAGTAAGTTGATGAAGATAGACTTCGAAGATTTTCAATACCTCCACGACGAAGCTACTCAAGGGAAATCGTAGCCCAGCTTTCAGAAAGCTTCGGTACACTACGACTTCATTTTCTTCAGGGTGTGGACAAGTCTTCTCCCCTTCGTCGGCCCTCACAATGGACAAATCCCGGAAATACCTTCCTCTCATGTTGACAAGATGATTCTCTTTGATAGTTGATTTACCATAAACTGAATGGCTTGGTCGCCAGGGACGATCTTCGGAGTCTTCACTACCGCTGTCCACATCATAACTGTCACTGTCACCAGTATCCTCAGACAAGCCTTCTAGAATTTCCTTGGTAATTTTTTCTGTGTTTGTCTTCGACATCGCTATAAGAAACCCCAAGTTTTTCTCTTCGTCAAGAGTCAGCTTCGTCTCAGCAGCAGCTTTCTTATCTCCAGACATCTTCGGAAATACTAAAAAACTGTTTTCAAAGCCGAAGCTTCAAAACTAAAAGCTCAGGGAATCTTAGTGCGCAAAAGCTAAAAATCGAGTGAGCGAGAGCAAGTGACAAGAGAGCGTGCCAAATGAGTTTGCGGTATGACCGTATTTATACGCCCAACGCGTTGAAAATTGAAAGACCCCGCTTGTCAGTGAATGTTGCTATTTTAGCAAAGGGAAGGTGTTTTTTCGGACCTTCGGCGAAAAGCCTTCGTCCATTTCGCAATCTAAATTTATTATTTCAAACAAATTAATATTGCGAGGGGCTACTGTTGGGGGCCTTCGGCTTCCGAAGGTCCTCAAAAACAGGATTTAACAGTATTTCTGGAGTATAATGTGTGAACAGGTATCTTCGGATTCAAGTCGACATCACAGTAGACCAGAATAATACGAAGGTTGATACAGCGCCGAAGGTGTGAGCAGGAAAGCTTCGGCATGGCAACAAAATGTGAAACCGACTTAAAGATGAAAAGGCTATTTAGACCTCGATAGATTACTATAGAATTATTATCAAATGTAAAGGGCATGAATGTAATTTTGTATGGGTTGTGCCCCGTGCCTATAAATAGATGAACAGTACCCCCGTACTGTTCACGTTGACTTGTACTCGCTCGTGTGTCACGCTTGTACTTTTGTCTTCTGTCAAGCCGAAGGTATAAATGTAATTCAATATTGTTCTTATTCATCCATGATTATATAATAAGGACATATAAATGATGTTATATGATTATTCATGTTATTTCTCATGTTTCATATGCTTCTTCTTTCATTAGTATAAACTATGCTGATGAAGGTATGTCCTTTATGACCTTCGTTCGAAGATCATTATATCCTAAGGGAAATAATGCTCCGTAGGACGAAGGACTTGACCGATTAACATTTTCTATGTTGCCTTGTTCTTGAAGCATTTGAGAACAAGTCCCCAACATGGTCTCCACCAGAAATCCAAGAATGTGATCTACGACAAGGAAACATATGTGGGGTGAGGTGTATGAGCCTCTGGTCAACGATCAATGGCCACACAACCCCCATTTTGCCGAAAATAGCCATGAATGACCATTTTCAATAATACCGAAGGCTAACACGTACGAGTTTTTAACCAAGAAATGGTTTCCACCAGAAATCCAAGAATGTAATCTATGGCAAGGAAACATATGTGGGGTGAGGTGTACGAGCCTCTGGTCGATGATCAATGGCCACACAACCCCCATTTTGCCGAAAATAGCCATGAACGACCATTTTGAATAATACCGAAGGCTAACACGTACGAGTTTTTGACCAAGAAATGGTCTCCACCAAAAATCCAAGAATGTGATCTATGGCAAGGAAACATATGTGGGGTGAGATTTATGAGCCTCTAGTCGATGATAAATGGCCACACAACCCCCATTTTTTTATGAAAATAGCCATGAGCGACCATTTTCAATAATATTAGAGGCTAAGACCTACGGATTTTTGACCAAGAAATGGTCTCCACCAGAAATCCAAGAATGTGATCTATGGCAAGGAAACATATGTGGGGTGAGGTGTATGAGCCTATGGTCGATGATCAATGGCCACACAACCCCCATTTTTGTCGAAAATAGCCATGAATGACCATTTACAATAATACCGAAGGCTAACACCTACGGATTTTTGACCAAGAAATGGTCTCCACCAGAAATCCAAGAATGTGATCTATGGCAAGGAAACATATGTGGGGTGAGGTGTATGAGCCTCTGGTCGATGATCAATGGCCACACAACCCCCATTTTTGTCGAAAATAGCCATGAACGACCATTTTCAATAATATCGAAGGCTAACACCTACGGATTTTTGACCAAGAAATGGTCTCCACCAGAAATCCAAGAATGTGATCTACGACAAGGAAACATTTGTGGGGTGAGGTGTATGAGCCTCTGGTCGACGATCAATGGCCACACAACCCCCATTTTGCCGAAAATAGCCATGAATGACCATTTTCAATAATACCGAAGGCTAACACCTACGGAATTTTGACCAAGAAATGGTCTCCACCAGAAATCCAAGAATGTGATCTATGGCAAGGAAACATATGTGGGGTGAGGTTTATGAGCCTCTAGTCGATGATAAATGGCCACACAACCCCCATTTTTTATGAAAATAGCCATGAGTGACCTTGAAAATAGCCATGAGCGACCATTTTCAATAATACTAGAGGCTAACACCTACGGATTTTAGACCAAGAAATGGTCTCCACCAGAAATCCAAGAATGTGATCTACGACAAGGAAACATATGTGGGGTGAGGTGTATGAGCCTCTAGTCGACGATCAATGGCCACACAACCCCCATTTTGCCGAAAATAGCCATGAATGACCATTTTCAATAATACCGAAGGCTAACACGTACGAGTTTTTAACCAAGAAATGGCTTCCACCAGAAATCCAAGAATGTAATCTATGGCAAGGAAACATATGTGGGGTGAGGTTTATGAGCCTCTAGTCGATGATAAATAGCCACACAACCCCCATTTTTTATGAAAATAGCCATGAGCGACCTCGAAAATAGCCATGAGCGACCATTTTCAATAATACTAGAGGCTAACACCTACGGATTTTAGACCAAGAAATGGTCTCCACCAGAAATCCAAGAATGTGATCTACGACAAGGAAACATATGTGGGGTGAGGTGTATGAGCCTCTGGTCGACGATCAATGGCCACACAACCCCCATTTTTGTCGAAAATAGCCATGAACGACCATTTTCAATAATACCGAAGGCTAACACCTACGGATTTTTGACCAAGAAATAGTCTCCACAAGAAATCCAAGAATGTGATCTATGGCAAGGAAACATATGTGGGGTGAGGTGTATGAGCGTCTGGTCGATGATAAATGGCCACACAACCCCCATTTTTGTCGAAAATAGCCATGAACGACCATTTTCAATAATATCGAAGGCTAACACCTACGGATTTTTGACCAAGAAATGGTCTCCACCAGAAATCCAAGAATGTGATCTACGACAAGGAAACATATGTGGGGTGAGGTGTATGAGCCTCTGGTCGACGATCAATGGCCACACAACCCCCATTTTGCCGAAAATAGCCATGAATGACCATTTTCAATAATATCGAAGGCTAACACCTACGGATTTTTGACCAAGAAATGGTCTCCACCAGAAATCCAAGAATGTGATCTACGACAAGGAAACATATGTGGGGTGAGGTGTATGAGCCTCTGGTCGACGATCAATGGCCACATAACCCCCATTTTGCCGAAAATAGCCATGAATGACCATTTTCAATAATACCGAAGGCTAACACGTACGAGTTTTTAACCAAGAAATGGTTTCCACCAGAAATCCAAGAATGTAATCTATGGCAAGGAAACATATGTGGGGTGAGGTTTATGAGCCTCTAGTCGATGATAAATGGCCACACAACCCCCATTTTTTATGAAAATAGCCATGAGCGACCTTGAAAATAGCCATGAGCGACCATTTTCAATAATACTAGAGGCTAACACCTACGGATTTTAGACCAAGAAATGGTCTCCACCAGGAATCCAAGAATGTGATCTATGGCAAGGAAACATATGTGGGGTGAGGTGTATGAGCGTCTGGTCGATGATCAATGGCCACACAACCCCCATTTTTGTCGAAAATAGCCATGAACGACCATTTTCAATAATACCGAAGGCTAACACCTACGGATTTTTTACCAAGAAATGGTCTCCACCAGAAATCCAAGAATGTGATCTATGGCAAGGAAACATATGTGGGGTGAGGTGTATGAGCCTCTAGTCGATGATCAATGGCCACACAACCCCCATTTTTGTCGAAAATAGCCATGAATGACCATTTTCAAAAATACCAAAGGCTAACACGTACGGATTTTTAACCAAGAAATGGTCTCCACCAGAAATCCAAGAATGTGATCTATGGCAAGGAAACATATGTGGGGTGAGGTGTACGAGCCTCTGGTCGATGATCAATGGCCACACAACCCCCATTTTGCCGAAAATAGCCATGAATGACCATTTTCAATAATACCGAAGGCTAACACGTACTAGTTTTTAACCAAGAAATGGTCTCCACCAGAAATCCAAGAATGTGATCTATGGCAAGAAAACATATGTGGGGTGAGGTGTATGAGCCTCTGGTCGACTATCAATGGCCACACAACCCTAATTTTTGTCGAAAATAGCCATGAACAACCATTTTCAATGACATTGAAGGCTAACACCTACGGATTTTTGACCAAGAAATGGTCTCCACCAGAAATCCAAGAATGTGATCTATGGCAAGGAAACATATGTGTAGTGAGGTGTATGAGCCTCTGGTCGATGATCAATGGCCACACAACCCCCATTTTTGTCGAAAATAGCCATGAATGACCATTTACCATAATACCGAAGGCTAACACCTACGGATTTTTGACCAAGAAATGGTCTCCACCAGAAATCTAAGAATATGATCTATGGCAAGGAAACATATGTGGGGTGAGGTGTATGAGCCCCTGGTCGACGATCAATGGCCACACAACCCCCATTTTGCCGAAAATAGCCATGAATGACCATTTTCAATAATACCGAAGGCTAACACGTACGAGTTTTTAACCAAGAAATGGTCTCCACCAGAAATCCAAGAATGTAATCTATGGCAAGGAAACATATGTGGGGTGAGGTTTATGAGCCTCTAGTCGATGATAATTGGCCACACAAGCTCCATTTTTTATGAAAATAGCCATGAGCGACCTTGAAAATAATACTAGAGGCTAACACCTACGGATTTTAGACCAAGAAATGGTCTCCACCAGAAATCCAAGAATGTGATCTATGGCAAGGAAACATATGTGGGGTGAGGTGTATGAGCGTCTGGTCGATGATCAATGGCCACACAACCCCCATTTTTGTCGAAAATAGCCATGAACGACCATTTCAATAATACCGAAGGCTAACACCTACGGATTTTTGACCAAGAAATGGTCTCCACCAAAATCCAAGAATGTGATCTATGGCAAGGAAACATATGTGGGGTGAGGTGTATGAGCCTCTGGTCGACGATCAATGGCCACACAACCCCCATTTTTTATGAAAATAGCCATGAGCGACCTTGAAAATAGCCATGAGCGACCATTTTCAATAATACTAGAGGCTAACACCTACGGATTTTAGACCAAGAAATGGTCTCCACCAGAAATCCAAGAATGTGATCTATGGCAAGGAAACATATGTGGGGTGAGGTGTATGAGCGTCTGGTCGATGATCAATGGCCACACAACCCCCATTTTTGTCGAAAATAGCCATGAACGACCATTTTCAACAATACTGAAGGCTAACACCTACGGATTTTTGACCAAGAAATGGTCTCCACCAGAAATCCAAGAATGTGATCTATGGCAAGGAAACATATGTGGGGTGAGGTGTATGAGCCTCTGGTCGATGATCAATGGCCACACAACCCCCATTTTTGTCGAAAATAGCCATGAACGACCATTTTCAATAATATCGAAGGCTAACACCTAAGGATTTTTGACCAAGAAATGGTCTCCACCAGAAATCCAAGAATGTGATCTACGACAAGGAAACATATGTGGGGTGAGGTGTATGAGCCTCTGGTCGACGATCAATGGCCACACAACCCCCATTTTGCCGAAAATAGCCATGAATGACCATTTTCAATAATACCGAAGGCTAACACGTACGAGTTTTTAACCAAGAAATGGTTTCCACCAGAAATCCAAGAATGTAATCTATGGCAAGGAAACATATGTGGGGTGAGGTTTATGAGCCTCTAGTCGATGATAAATAGCCACACAACCCCCATTTTTTATGAAAATAGCCATGAGCGACCTTGAAAATAGCCATGAGCGACCATTTTCAATAATACTAGAGGCTAACACCTACGGATTTTAGACCAAGAAATGGTCTCCACCAGAAATCCAAGAATGTGATCTATGGCAAGGAAACATATGTGGGGTGAGGTGTATGAGCCTCTGGTCGACGATCAATGGCCACACAACCCCCATTTTGCCGAAAATAGCCATGAATGACCATTTTCAATAATATCGAAGGCTAACACCTACGGATTTTTGACCAAGAAATGGTCTCCACCAGAAATCCAAGAATGTGATCTACGACAAGGAAACATATGTGGGGTGAGGTGTATGAGCCTCTGGTCGACGATCAATGGCCACACAACCCCCATTTTGCCGAAAATAGCCATGAATGACCATTTTCAATAATACCGAAGGCTAACACGTACGAGTTTTTAACCAAGAAATGGTCTCCACCAGAAATCCAAGAATGTAATCTATGGCAAGGAAACATATGTGGGGTGAGGTTTATGAGCCTCTAGTCGATGATAAATGGCCACACAAGCTCCATTTTTTATGAAAATAGCCATGAGCGACCTTGAAAATAGCCATGAGCGACCATTTTCAATAATACTAGAGGCTAACACCTACGGATTTTAGACCAAGAAATGGTCTCCACCAGAAATCCAAGAATGTGATCTATGGCAAGGAAACATATGTGGGGTGAGGTGTATGAGCGTCTGGTCTATGATCAATGGCCACACAACCCCCATTTTTGTCGAAAATAGCCATGAATGACCATTTTCAATAATACCGAAGGCTAACACCTACGGATTTTTGACCAAGAAATGGTCTCCACCAGAAATCCAAGAATGTGATCTATGGCAAGGAAACATATGTGGGGTGAGGTGTATGAGCCTCTAGTCGATGATCAATGGCCACACAACCCCCATTTTTGTCGAAAATAGCCATGAATGATCATTTTCAAAAATACCAAAGGCTAACACGTACGGATTTTTGACCAAGAAATGGTCTCCACCAGAAATCCAAGAATATGATCTATGGCAAGGAAACATATGTGGGGTGAGGTGTACGAGCCTCTGGTCGATGATCAATGGCCACACAACCCCCATTTTGCCGAAAATAGCCATGAATGACCATTTTCAATAATACCGAAGGCTAACACGTACGAGTTTTTAACCAAGAAATGGTTTCCACCAGAAATCCAAGAATGTAATCTATGACAAGGAAACATATGTGGGGTGAGGTTTATGAGCCTCTAGTCGATGATAAATGGCCACACAACCCCCATTTTTTATGAAAATAGCCATGAGCGACCTTGAAAATAGCCATGAGCGACCATTTTCAATAATACTAGAGGCTAACACCTACGGATTTTAGACCAAGAAATGGTCTCCACCAGAAATCCAAGAATGTGAAAATAACCAAGACGCTCATACACCTCACCCCACATATGTTTCCTTGCCATAGATCACATTCTTGGATTTCTGGTGGAGACCATTTCTTGGTAAAAAATCCGTAGGTGTTAGCCTTCGGTATTATTGAAAATGGTCGTTCATGGCTATTTTCGACAAAAATGGGGGTTGTGTGGCCATTGATCATCGACCAGACGCTCATACACCTCACCCCACATATGTTTCCTTGCCATAGATCACATTCTTGGATTTCTGGTGGAGACCATTTCTTGGTCTAAAATCCGTAGGTGTTAGCCTCTAGTATTATTGAAAATGGTCGCTCATGGCTATTTTCAAGGTCGCTCATGGCTATTTTCATAAAAAATGGGGGTTGTGTGGCCATTGATCGTCGACCAGAGGCTCATACACCTCACCCCACATATGTTTCCTTGCCATAGATCACATTCTTGGATTTCTGGTGGAGACCATTTCTTGGTCAAAAATCCGTAGGTGTTAGCCTTCGGTATTATTGAAAATGGTCGTTCATGGCTATTTTCGACAAAAATGGGGGTTGTGTGGCCATTGATCATCGACCAGACGCTCATACACCTCACCCCACATATGTTTCCTTGCCATAGATCACATTCTCGGATTTCTGGTGGAGACAATTTCTTGGTCTAATCCGTAGGTGTTAGCCTCTAGTATTATTGAAAATGGTCGCTCATGGCTATTTTCAAGGTCGCTCATGGCTATTTTCATAAAAAATGGGGGTTGTGTGGCCATTTATCATCGACTAGAGGCTCATAAACCTCACCCCACATATGTTTCCTTGCCATAGATTACATTCTTGGATTTCTGGTGGAAACCATTTCTTGGTTAAAAACTCGTACGTGTTAGCCTTCGGTATTATTGAAAATGGTCATTCATGGCTATTTTTGGCAAAATGGGGGTTGTGTGGCCATTGATCATCGACCAGAGGCTCGTACACCTCACCCCACATATGTTTCCTTGCCATAGATCACATTCTTGGATTTCTGGTGGAGACCATTTCTTGGTCAAAAATCCGTACGTGTTAGCCTTTGGTATTTTTGAAAATGATCATTCATGGCTATTTTCGACAAAAATGGGGGTTGTGTGGCCATTGATCATCGACTAGAGGCTCATACATCTCACCCCACATATGTTTCCTTGCCATAGATCACATTCTTGGATTTCTGGTGGAGACCATTTCTTGGTTAAAAATCCGTAGGTGTTAGCCTTCGGTATTATTGAAAATGGTCATTCATGGCTATTTTCGACAAAAATGGGGGTTGTGTGGCCATTGATCATCGACCAGACGCTCATACACCTCACCCCACATATGTTTCCTTGCCATAGATCACATTCTTGGATTTCTGGTGGAGACCTTTTCTTGGTCTAAAATCCGTAGGTGTTAGCCTCTAGTATTATTGAAAATGGTCGCTCATGGCTATTTTCAAGGTCGCTCATGGCTATTTTCATAAAAAATGGAGCTTGTGTGGCCATTTATCATCGACTAGAGGCTCATAAACCTCACCCCACATATGTTTCCTTGCCATAGATTACATTCTTGGATTTCTGGTGGAAACCATTTCTTGGTTAAAAACTCGTACGTGTTAGCCTTCGGTATTATTGAAAATGGTCATTCATGGCTATTTTCAGCAAAATGGGGGTTGTGTGGCCATTGATCGTCGACCAGAGGCTCATACACCTCACCCCACATATGTTTCCTTTCCATAGATCACATTTTTGGATTTCTGGTGGAGACCATTTCTTGGTCAAAAATCCGTAGGTGTTAGCCTTCGGTATTATTGTAAATGGTCATTCATGGCTATTTTCGACAAAAATGGGGGTTGTGTGGCCATTGATCATCGACCAGAGGCTCATACACCTCACTACACATATGTTTCCTTGCCATAGATCACATTCTTGGATTTATGGTGGAGACCATTTCTTGGTCAAAAATCTGTAGGTGTTAGCTTTCAATGTCATTGAAAATGGTCGTTCATGGCTATTTTCGACAAAAATTAGGGTTGTGTGGCCATTGATCGTCGACCAGAGGCTCATATACCTCACCCCACATATGTTTCCTTGCCATAGATCACATTCTTGGATTTCTGGTGGAGACCATTTCTTGGTCAAAAATCCGTAGGTGTTAGCCTTCGGTATTA
>NW_023367233.1:0-10000 GCF_902167145.1 Zea mays
CCAATCCTCACAACTTAAAGGAGAAAACTAGAGAAATAGAGCTAGATAGGCTCTATACACGCTCGAAAAATCATAGTAAAATATAGAATGATGAATGCTGTGAATATTCCTTTCTTCTCGTAAAATTGAGTCTATCAATCAGTCCTTTCTGAACTGATTCTATAGCCTGCTTCCCCCCGCAATCGGAGTGAAACTACCATAAAATAAAAGGTTTGTCTGGAAAAGAAATAGTGCACTGGCAGCCACTATATGAGTGGAGATAGACTTGATTCTTTCTCTGGCTGTAGAATTGACATAGAACTAGTTTTTCTTCCCAAGGCCCAATTCTTAATGATTGAGGAAATGCACGCTTCACATAATGGAAATCACGTATAATCCTTACGAGAAATCTCCTACTTTCCTGGAAGTGCGCCAGTTCGAGAAATATGGTGATAGAATGAATGCTCTTACGCGCTAATGAATGATGACTTATTTAAAGAATTTCTGAATCTTGCAGAATGGTGTTCATGCTAATCTGAATGAATTTCAACTTATGCGCTAAGAGAGACTCTGGTGGAATCAAACCAGTCTCTTGGGAAAATAAAATAGATGGCCAATGAGGTGGAGACAAACTTAGAAATGGATGGATCTCTTTGTCAGCTTCTTGTTTGAGAAAAAGAGTAGTGACTCGCTGGATTGAGATTTCTAGGAAAAAGAGTTGCGAACGAAATCCTACACTCCCTGTAGGTGGGGCTGGGCGAGAAAGGGTCCCCTCTGAAGCCTATAAGTTAGTAAGCAGGCCAAATATTCCACCGGGGTCTTTCTTAGCAAACTCATTGATGGCAGTACCTAACTAAAGAAGAATAGCGCTCTTTCTTTCTTTCAATTACGTTTCTTGAATGGTTCTGCACTTAGATCAGTCAGTACACACGAAACCCTTTAATCAAGTGAGTGCCACTTTAACTCAGCTCTTTCCTAGTGATCTTGATTGTCCCTAGAAGCATCTCTTATTTTCATATAGAAATTCCATGGTTTTGTGGTCGACTGCACAGTTGAGAGAGAAGTGCTATTGATTTAAAGAAATCCTCTTCTAGATCGGGTTGGAGTCGAGTTGCCAACTAAATGAGATCACAGTAGGTTAGCCTCTGCAGTCGAAACTATCTATGCGTGCGATAAAGTAAAGTAAAGTCGGTCAATCGATTAAACTATTTCTGTATAGGGGCAGCCGGGCCGTATTAGCAAGCGTGACGTGCCGGACTGACCCAGCACGTCTTTCTTTCCTGGCAACAGAAGATGCACAAAGTGGTTTCAGTAGCACTACCGAGTTCGCATCAGCGATTTTATCACCAAACAAGCAACGGATTGAGCAACTAGCGCTAGGCGCATCCTCTTGCTTGGAATCAATGGGTTTTGTCAATGAATTAATCTAATCTACCGGCATCGGAGGGAGCTGGAGGAAATAACACTTTTTGATGGACGGGAGCGGGAGGGAGTCAATTACAGAAAGAGTAGAGACGGATATGGGGACTGTAGCTCCGACCATGTCAACTATGATGCTCTCGCTGCTGCCAGTCCTTTCACCAGTGAATGCTGTCATGCGCTACTTCCCGAACCTCCGTGTCTAGGTCCTGCCGAAAAAGACTGCAAATGATTTACCATCCATCCCACTCATATAGGTACGTTATCGGATTTTTCGGATCGGGAAATGGATCGAACCGCGCGAAATGGTCGCCTCGGAATACAGTACAGGGCGCAACGGAACCAAGGTTCTTTGTTGGCGTGTTGCGTAACAAGGGCAAGAGGGGGTGGAAGCGTTCGCCGACTTTGATAGGCAACGCATTGCAAGCAAATAGAGCAGAGAGCTGACCCTTAGTTTCTATTAGAGTCGCGAGCTTGTTGTAGTCGGTCCTAAAGGGAAAACCTTGCAGCTTACTTGCTATATCCCCGCGTCCTTGCACGGCTCGTTTTCTTCGAGCCCTGCTTCTCCCTTCCCCCTCTCCCCAGGAACCGACCGTTTGGAGTATAGCCAAGTGGTAAGGCATCGGTTTTTGGTACCGGCATGCAAAGGTTCGAATCCTTTTACTCCAGAGCATACTTACTTATTCTAGTTCTAGAAAAAAAAGAAAGTATCATCCCTAAATGAAAGTAGATTTACATTCTTATTCTATTTCTAGGGGGAATGTTGAGGCAAACTTACGATGCTGACAAGCTGGTTAGGTGCCGAGTTGGATTAGACATCGCAGGTTTCAGTTTAAGAATTGGGAAGAGGTTAAGAACCTAGTGGAATCCACTGCGAGGGGAAGATTAGGGTAGATGAGTACCGAGCGGAAGAAGAAACCTATCACGGCTAATTCCGTGGTTCAAGATGTGGTTTCCTGTGCGTACCTTGAGCTGCTGGAGGAAGAGGACGGGTGGGATGCCTGTAGAGAAGTGCGGTCAGAAACCAAACCCATTGACTTCTTATTGTTCTTTAGGGTGAAGTCAGATTCGTAAAACAAGGCAGCAGATAAGCTAAGGCGATACATAACTCTCCTCAGTTTAGAAGACGATATCTTTCCCCCTTAAACCTCAAGGAAGAGAAGGGCTAAGCATATACCAGTGTTTTCCCAACGGCACGAAGCGAATCTTGCAAGCCCTACGCCTAGATTGATATTCACAAGAACTACTACGTACGGTATTCACAAGAACAATAAGTTGAGAGGAGGAGCAATAAAACAGGACGAAAGCAGTGGGAAGAAAGCGATGCCCGGGCGATGGTAGTACGAAAAGCTCGACTCCTTTGGATTCCGGATTAGAAGTAGCTCCGGCTGCGGCTAGAAGGCAGTTATCATAATTTGAGGATGATGGATCAAGCTAGATCGTATTATAAAGGAACGAGGCCCATCTATATCTATATCTATAGTAGGTGGGTCCCAGCTCTTTTTTTCACGAGGGTCAGTGCTAAAGCTCCTAAGTAGTCCACTATACAATAAAAGAATCGAAGCCAGAGGAAACAAGTGAAGGTGGATCAGCGATTCCTGCTCAGGTGGTTCCAAAACTATAAACTATTCCTCTACTCGCTATGCGAAAAAAACCTGATAAAATAAGTATAGTCTAGATCGTACTCATGAAACTCATATAAGAACAAGGTATTGAAATTCATCTTTACAGATCGGAGGAAGAGTAGGTTATTCAGCCCGAGACTCGAGATGATCGATCTTGAAATGAGAAGAGAAGGACCCACCCAATAAATAAACTATTCCAATGACTTTGTTCGCTTCCCCTGAGGCAACGGCTGTACTCGGCACACAGACCTGGCTTATGAGCAGGATTTTTCAGCCAAGCCAAGTGCGTATGGTTGCTACCTGTATTCTGATAGGCCACTTAATGACACTGGCTCCCAGTTATTGACTTATGAAGAATGGCTTCTCGATGGAAGAGAAACAATAATAGGAAAATAGGAAGCTGCAATCAGAACCGGCTAACTAGACAAAAGGAGAGAGATTGGCTCAGTTCAGTAGGAGGAATTTCTACCGATTATTGAGTGGTTTGTTTCCTTTCCCCTGAAAGGTAAAATGGTTTATTTGCACCTGTAGTGGGACACCTCTCCCAGCTCCCAGCCAGGGTTCAAGCAGGAAACTATGTTAAGGAGCTGATCCGAATACAGATACAAGGCCCCCACTCATCACAACGAACGGTGAGCTTTCCCACTAGCCTTCACAGGAGCAGCACAATCATGGCCAAAAACAAAAAAAAAGATATCGTAGTACGAGAAAACCAATGGCATTTCTCTATTCTAAGTCTAAGTCTAAGTAGTTTCTTCTTTTCTTTTTAGAGGACCTGGCCAACTCTAATTCCAATGCTGCAATCCTATTGGTTTACTGAATGAGGGTGGGTAGACCGAAACGCTGAAGTGTTGTTATTTACTTCCTTCGATAACATAGATTGTCCACTCTTATGCCCCATGCATAAAAATGGCTTGTGCTTTAGAATAAAAGAATAGAAAAAAAGTAGGTGGATCGGGATCGCTATTACGAGTATTCGAGTTCTTGTTTTCCTTTCCTTGGAAAGGGAATTATTTCATGAGAAGTGCACCGGTAGAAATTGGACTAAATATGATCTTGATCCATAGCTCGTCCACTTTCTTGATAAACGACTCGATGCATTGCATTTTCTCTTCCTTGCCGCTGAGACATATCAAAAAGATCTATTACTAAAAGGAGATTGGGATCATCCTGTGGTTACCGGATGATGGGAATAACTAAGCAGAAATTAGGAAATGAGCACGAAATGTCTATAAATGAATTTTCTCATTATTTGTTATTTCCGGGTCTTTTCGTTGCATTCACTTACAACAAGAAACAACCACCAGCGTTTGGTGCAGCACCTGCATTTTGGTGCATTCTTCTTTCTTTCCTTGGTCTTTCGTTCCGTCATATTCCAAATAACTTATCTAATTACAACGTATTAACCGCTAATGCACCTTTTTTTTATCAAATCTCAGGGACATGGTCTAATCATGAGGGTAGTATTTTCTCATGGTGTTGGATCCCAAGTTTTTATGGATTCCTTTTTTGTTACCGGTACCGGGGTCGACCCCAAAGCCATAATGTCTCAAAACGCAGAGGCTATAGAGAAACTTTTATTTTTTCCTTTGTCTCGAACTTCGTGAAGAACTCCATTCTATCTCTCCAACAAAAAAGTGGAGCTGCGCCCCAGTTGTACACTCCCTTCGTTCGGAGAACCCTTGTTGATTCTGAACTTCGTTCGCAAAGTAAGCGTCCTTTTAACGGGCCAGCCCTTTTTAATGCGCCGCTTGACCCAGTTTTGAAAATGAGCTTTGCTCTTCTGGGCGCTGGGCGCTCCCGTGGTTCGCGAGAAGGAAAAAGGACTAATCTTTTGTTACATCTGGCACGAGATGAAAAAGAGAGAGCTTCGTCTATCGATGAACAGCAGATTGACGGAGCTCTTGGCATTGCTTTGTTTTTCTCTCCTTTCCTATCAGCGAGTTCCGATCCTTTTGTTCGAAATTTCTTCGTTCGTACCGAACCGCTTGCAGAATCAAATCCTGTTCCACAAGATCCTATATCAGCTATACATCCTCCTTGCATTTATGCCGGAGACGTCGCCAGTGCTATGGGCTTTGGGTTATGTAGATCAAAAATGATGAATGGGATTGTGGCACTCCACTCGCCGCCAATGCGGAAGGATGCCGCCGAAAAGAATGGAACGCTGCTTCGCTCTGCTGGATGCGTCGGATCCCATATAAGAAGCTCGCTCTTTACCCGATCATTCAAACATTTTGTGGGCGGCGCGCCTGCTCTATTGTTGCGTAGCAATAGAAGCCTGCTTCGGCGGCGCTTTTTCGCCTTCTCTTCGCTCTGGACAGGAGCGCTAATGGACACGGGGAGGGAGCAGGCGAAGCGTGTTGTCGTTCGTAATGGAAAGAAAGACACCACTACTTCGCCTCTTTGTTGGACCGCCGGCGCGAACACAGTGGTCTCTGACCAGGACCAGGAACCAATTCGAATTTGGATCTTGACATGTTGGTTGTTTTTAACCGTAGGCATCTCGCCAGGAAGTTGGTGGGCTCATCATGAATTAGGTCGGGGTGGCTGGTGGTTTCGGGATCCCGTAGAAAATGCGTCTTTTATGCCTCGGGTATTAGCCACAGCTCTTATTCATTCAGTAATTCTACCCCTTCTTCATTATTGGACCTCGCTTCTGAATATTTTGACTCTTCCATGCTGTGTCTCAGGAACCTTTTCAATACGGTCCGGATTGCTAGCTCCCGTTCATAGTTCTGCTACAGACGATACACGAGGAAGATTTTTATGGCGGTTCTTCCTTCTAATTACAGGCATATCTATGACTCTTTTTTACCAGATGAAGCAGGTCCGTAGAACCTATAAAAAAGAGATGGTTGTGGCGCGAAGTACTCTTGTGCACCTACGTCACCCGGCTCGCGCGCAACCCCGCCCCGTTATGTTATGGAAGAATTTAGCTTCTTGCTGGGCTGGTTATTCCGAGCCAGCAACTGGCTGGCTGCCGGATTTCGTCCCGTCCGTAGCGCTTCGGAAGTCACTCTGGCGTGGCGCTGCTGGATACTTCTGATCAATAGGAATAGGAGGAAAAAAAAGCTTATGATGAGCATCTATTGGAGTCGATCATTTCCAAGATCTAATTCGAGTTTCTTATTATGTAGTGGAAACGCCTTACAATCTTCAGTTTTACGCTTACGCTTAAGGGAAGAAATGTTCTTGGTGGATGCAGGCCTTGGTACCCCAAAAATTTGTATGCAAGATGAGCTTACAGGACTGCCAATCAAGCGAGCCACCAGGTTTGAGAATAAGGTGGGATCCAAGAATGTAGTGGCTGGTGAATCACTGATCAAAAAGCGGATTTTTGAGAGATTCTTCATCGATCTAGTGGCCGGTGAATCACTGATCAAAGAGCGAGCAGCCGCCGGGTTTAATGATTTTGTGGGATCCCTGGATGTAGCGGCTGGCGAACCGCTTCTTCTTCCACAAAGATTCAGACAAAACCGAGCTTGGATAGAACTGAAGAAGATTTGGCGAACGAAGAAAAAGGTAAAAGGGTTTCAAATTAATAAAATAGAAGGAGGTTATTCAGTAGCCATCGCAGGTTTCATTACTTTTCTTCCATTCAAAGCTAAAAAAATAAAAAGGATAGCGAATGCTCGATTCGCCATTGATAGCTTTATCCCTAAAAGGAGGGATATTGTGATAAGGCAGATTCAAACAAGAACTTAATGACAAGATAGAAAAAATTATTAATAATCCGAAGCCCACCTTAATCCATTTTGTTGAGGATCTTGCACTTATTCCGGCCCTATATTTACATAGCCAAGAAAGGCTCTGGTGATCATGCGTGACTGCGGAGCGCCTATCGCCCTGGCACGGCACTCAAAAATGCTGGGTTGGGCCAGCAAGAAGACTTCGACTAGGGAGACGAAGAATGGAATTGAAGAAGGCAGCATAGTCTAAGATAACAGAATGGAACACCAACCAACGAGTAAGTGGTGGATTTGGATGGAGTCTCGCAGAAGAAGAGTACGCGCGCTAGCGCGCCCCAAGACGTCAGTCCTTTTTCTGCTTGCTGGCCAAGGTCAGTTTACTGAATCCCTTCCAAACACCAACCCAATCTCCATTCCTTGATGGGAAATGAGCAAGACCATATGTTTCTAAAAAATATAGCCCCTATATAAACCTAGCCCTTACTACCCGAACTTCTGACCTTCAAATAGGACTAACTGCCCGAACCCGCTTGCTTATCTTCTACGATCTAATTAAGTTAAGCAGTGGTTATTTTTTTTTTAAGTGACTAGAACTTCTATTAACTACTATTCTAGCACCCAGCTGTGCCATGTGTTTATTCTATTTTGCAGGTATTCCTTTGAATAACTCATCTTTTCAGGTAAGAAAATTGGAAGATCTTCTTAGTCATAGTCAGCCTATCTGTATTCTTATCCTATAGTGCGGATCCAATCAGATTTTATGAAGCCAAGGCCTGACATCCATTGTGGGGATTTTTATCGGGAGACATGGCCTGGTGGTTTCTGATCGAGATTCCTAATCAATAGGGCGAAGAGCTCTTCGCATGATCTGGTCCTACCTTTTTTTTTCTACGCTATTTTTTTTCCCCTTCTCGGCTGCTGTCCTTACTCCGGATAAATTGGAACACATTGATTCCGTTCGTTCCTGCCCTTCGCTTCAGGCCATAGTGCTTCTGAATTATTTCTATACCCCTTTGATGATGCAGCCTCTGACTCTCGTGGGTAAACTCCTACTTGATTAGTCAGAACTTCTCTGTCTCAACTCGTGGACCTATCTATCTTCTTCTTTATAAGAGATAGGGGTTTGCTATTCTCACGGATTGCTCATATTTATTTACCCTACCCCATTTCAAAGTTTGTGCCTTGTTTCAGCCCGCCCTTCCTTCATCTGAACCTTCCAGTACTAATCTATCTTTATGGGGAAGACCCCTCATCTGACCTCCGAGCTACCCTGTCAATTGTAAAAAGTAGTTGAGTCGTGTCTCGCAGGAGCAAAAAGAGTGAAATGAGGACGTAAGCCCCCCACCCCAGGTCTTCCTCTTCCTTCTAAACTAATTGCTTTCGCTTGACTCTTCCAGTAAAAAAGTATACTGAGTGGTTGAAGGAAAGCGAAAAGGAATGGCTTTTTCATGTACCAGATCCGGTGAGCCAGACATCAAGCAAAAATGGACATACAATCAAAGAGTAAGGAGCAGTTATTTGCCGGGTGGATTGATCAGAGCTGCAAGGGGAGACTCGGTTATGGTGCGATAAAGAGCTTGCTTCAATGCTCGGATTCAGGTAGAAAGTAAGAGCAGTAGCATATTCATAGGAGAGCTTTGTACTTTAAATTAGTAGTCCCGGTAGTTGGAAAAAAGCTCTGAATACAGATTCAAAACATCAAGATAGGTAGTCCGATCATTAGTTGGCCAGTCATAGCAATTTAAGTAGAAAGCTAGCTTCGGGATCAGATCATTCAACTAAAGCTGTCAGGCCGGGTAGGCTTTGAGGAACATTGGGGGTTCCTTATGTTGTGACTGAGCAGATATGTCTATTGTGCCCGGCAAAAACGGATTTGCAAGGAGTTTGCCAAAGGCTTTCTCATTCGGAAAAACAATTCAAAGTATATTTCCCTTCTCCATTCTCTGCTCGGATGATTGCCGCTTGTGTGAATTTCATTGCTGCGGGTCCCGCGTGTGCTCGAATAAGATTGTTTTAGGATTCTATTTAGTTGAATTTATTGACTCCGCGGTGCTGGTTATCGAGTTTATGGCGCCGCCGACCATCCAATCCAATCCAAAAAGTAAAAGATGGCGTCGGCATTTACTTATTATGCTCTCTTCTAATATAATAGTGGTCCCCCAGGTTGGTATTCAGGTTGTAAAATCCTGATAGGAAAGAGTCGACTGTTAGACCTTGTTTTTGTAATGGCCTATCTTCTTTAAAAAGCCGAAAGATAAGGATTTCTAAAAACTTTTGCGTTCCGGATGCTGGTCTCATGTTTGATCTGGTAGCGATTAAAGAATGAATCTTGCTCTGGCGATCATGGTGGGATTGGTACACCTCTATACGCTGTAAAATGAAGGTACTCTTTAGTTCATGCTACGACCGCCGATTGTTCCTGTGACCACACGCCGTACCAACAGAAAACTATCAACCTATCGGTATGGTTTGTTGTTCACGTGTTATGATCTCGCTCATCAGATTGTTCCCCCCTCCCCTGGTCAATGGCGGTGAGTTGATTGACCAAGGCCTTCCCTTACGACGATGGAATTTCTTCCATCGGCAAGACTTTGTTTGTCTCCTTCAACTTTAATGAAAAGCCTAGTCTCTCGATACTAACTAATTAGTTAGGAGAGGTGCTTACTTTTCTTTTGTAGTTAAGGATTCATACCCCATCCCATTCCTTTTTCTTTTCAAAGAAAACCTTACCATTTGAGTTTTGGGCCGCTGTTACCATTTCCATTTCCGGAACCTAACTAATACTTAGTTGTTTCCATTTCCTCATCTGGTGATAGATCCTCATCTTCTTCTGGCTCAAATCCCTTTTTCATATCCAGGGCAGGCTTTAGGTACGCTTTAGTTTTAAATCATTAAAGATATGCTCGACCTCGTTTATGTCCATGGTACCATCGTACGTACCTTCTACTATCAACCAGATGAGATAGGGCTTTGAAAGGTCAGAGTCAGTCTCCTCTTTCTTTTAGGTCGTTTAGCAGTTCCCCAACCAGCTTTCTCCCCGAGAAAGCCTTCCTGAGATTAAAAGAAAAAGGTTTGAAGGTGGGATCAGTGATAGTTCGGAACCAGCAAAGGGAGGCTGAAAAGCCGTAGTGCTAACGCACGCCCTGTAGTTTTGAAGCAGGCTTCGACAGCTGCGAGCTCCGCGTCGAAAAGCGAAGCGAGCCGCGCTAGCGCGCTACTCTTCCTTTATGAGATGAGCGAGACTCTATCCAAATCTACTGATCTAAGAACTCCGCGAGCGAACTG
>NW_023367233.1:15000-42824 GCF_902167145.1 Zea mays
GGATTCAAACTTTTCACATCCCCTTCTCCTATATGAAGAGGTTTTGTTCCTACCCATTTGTTATTTTTGTCAAAAACGAACTCTCGCTTCTTACTTCCTATCCCCTCCCCATAGTGATACGTGCCATTTTCTTTTCCACCAATAGCTTAGTTCTTACTGAACTTTAGCTCATATTCAAACTTCTGCTTTCAATATGGATAAGAGACTTGCTGCCCTGCCCTAGGAAGAGCGGCTATAAAAAGCTTGCAAAAAACACTCTTGCTTGGTTGGAAGGTATGGTAAAGGTAAACTGTATCTATTTTTTTATATAAAAAAGGGAGTGCTAAAGGAGTCATTCAGAAGTGAGTGAAGGGGCAAAAAAGCTCATTTCTTTCATTCAGGAATGGACACTGGACCAGAATGAAATGTGGGAATATCGGGATTGGCAGATTTGTTATATTGAAATAAGCCTCAACTCAACACGACTAGTGAATTCAAATTATAGTCACTTGCGGATTTCTTAAAATTGTTGTAGTGTAGTGTAGTATTGTGGTTTTTCAGTAAAGACCCCGACCTATAAATATTCACAGCCCGGCTCATACGGGCGGACAATATTCACCCAGAGCCCCGTTGCGACCGCAATGCTGTTCTTGAAGGACCTTACCTTAGAGTAGAGCAAAAAAAGGGAATAGAAGTTAGGAAGACTACTGACGTAGGGCGGCGGGTGAGCTCAACCTCGAACCAAACAAGCAACGGATTGAGCAACTAGCGCTAGGCGCATCCTCTTGCTCCTTAACGACCGAGGGATGAAATCTTTCGACGACTAGGGAGGCCCGAGACCGATTCCTGTGGATCACTATAGAATCTTCTGGAAGCAAGCTAGGCTACCTTCTGGCTAGCTCTGCCATCTTAGAAAAATTCCTTCGCGCTTAGCTTAGTAAGCTAGCTTGGTAAGCTAAGCAAGCCTGGTTCTCCGGGCACTATGGTAGGACGTGGATCGATCATGACGAGAATGGACTTCTCCGTCATGTAATGGTTTAGAAGAGTCACGGTCCAGTTCCCCGCCGGGCTTTTTCCCTTCTCGACTAGACGAAGGAGATATTCATTCCATTCAGGCAGGTGAGGAAGGGCGGCGTCGGCTTGACCCTGTCTTCTCTGGGTCGGAGGCTAAGTTTATCATTCAGTGGTGAGGTGTTCATAGAAAGCAAGGCCTCGCCCAACGCAACGAGTGGCGGATTTGGTTTGGATGGGGTCTCGTCTCGCTTGGACGCTGGGGAGATCTGGATAGAGTCTTTCTCGCTCAGTAAAGAAGAGTACGCGCGCTACGGCTTACGCAGTGGATCTTCGGGCAACCGGCACATCCAATTCCGATCAACAACTTGGATGGAGGTATGGCTGAGTGGCTTAAGGCATTGGTTTGCTAAATCGACATACAAGAAGATTGTATCATGGGTTCGAATCCCATTTCCTCCGGTTGAACGGGCGGGCGAAATTACGTGAGAGAAAGAACCTCAGATTGATGGAGTCCGCCGTCGGACAGAATAGCACTACTTAGTGACTAGGAGCGGAGCGCCCCTTTCTTGTTCTTGGTGGCGTCTATAGCGAAGAAGACCTTCCCGAACGAGGGCCGTCCAGTCCCTGGGCGGCTCTCGGTTCTTGAGCAAGCTCCTCCACTGCGGGTAGGATGCTCATAGATGAAGAAAAGAGACTTTAGGCAAGTGGTTCTGGTAGCTCAGCTGGTTAGAGCAAAGGACTTAAAATCCTTTTTTGCTTGTTTCAGTGGGAAGAGCAAGGGGCATTGCCCTTGAAATCCTTCAGTGGTTCGAATCCACATCTGAGCGTCTTTTTTTTTCGGTATGCCGCTCCGCGAGCAAGGAGCGCCGCGAGGAGAGCGAGAGAACGAAGTGGGCTTTGGTGATGTCGGAATTTGCACCTATTTGTATCTATTTAGTGATCAGTCCGCTAGTTTCTTTGATTCCACTCGGTGTTCCTTTTCCATTTGCTTCCAATAGTTCGACCTATCCAGAAAAATTGTCGGCCTACGAATGTGGTTCCGATCCCTCCGGTGATGCCAGAAGTCGTTTCGATATACGATTTTATCCGGTTCCTATTTTATTTATTATCCCTGACCCGGAAGTCACCTTTTCTTTTCCTTGGGCAGTACCTCCTAACAAGATTGATCTGTTTGGATCTTGGTCCATGATGGCCTTTTTATTGATTTTGACGATTGGATCTCTCTATGAATGGAAAAGGGGTGCTTCGGATCGGGAGTAACCACTAGTGAAAGGGCTAAGGGGGGAAGGACATAGGAAAGAGGGATGCCTACAAAAAATCAATTGATTCGTCATGGTAGAGAAGAAAAACGGCGCACGGACCGTACTCGAGCTTCGGATCAATGTCCCCAGAAGCAAGGAGTATGCCTGCGTGTTTCGACGAGAACACCGAAAAAACCTAATTCAGCTCTACGTAAGATAGCAAAAGTACGGTTGAGCAATCGACATGATATATTTGCTCACATTCCAGGCGAAGGTCATAATTCGCAGGAACATTCTATAGTCTTAGTCAGAGGGGGTAGAGTGAAAGATTCGCCAGGTGTGAAATCCCATCGTATTCGAGGAGTAAAGGATTTGCTGGGAATTCCGGATCGTAGAAAGGGAAGATCTAAATATGGCGCAGAAAGACCAAAATCTAAATGAATGGAAGATGCCTCTGGAACTTATTGGTTATTTTGGGGGGGCGATATGGAAGCAGCTAGCTTCCTTTCCCTTATTACGTTACCAGCCCACCGCTATTCCAAAAACCTTAGCTTCATATGGCTCCTCTATGATCAGGTTCTCAAAAGAATTTCCTTTCCTTGGAAAAACCAAGGACAACCCCTATCTCAGTCTCCTTTCTCTTTTGGGAGCAGAGCTGAGCTTCAAAGTTTAGAGTAACTATGAGATGAGATTTAGTGGAATGGATATGAAGAAAAGAAAAATGCTCTTTTCCTTCTTTATCTTTTTTATCATCTCTTCTATTTTTGTCTTACTGGGGGGGACGCACTGGTCTTACGACTTGCTTACTCACTGAGCAAGGAAGCCTTAGTCAGGCTCTTACTTCGGAATGGCTGCTCCTCCGTGACTCTCATCATGGCCGTTGGATTCGCTCTACGGGCCTTCTTCCTCGCTACCGGAGGGGGGCTATCCATGGCAAATTACATGATGCACGGAGCAGCCGAATCCTCCAATTCGGCCTTATTTACTTATACTTCCGATTCCTATTTGGTAGAGGATTCGGCCAGTTCCGGGCGTAGTAGAAGTACCACCTCGTCGGTCAATCAACCGCTTCAGGGGGAACAAGCTACGCCTCCCGCTCTTCCTGTTATGCAGGAAGCAGCTAATCGGGCTCCGCCCTACGTCCCCTACCCCCATCAACTAAATGAAATAATAGGAGGGGATAGCGTAGAATCCATTCAGAGGCGGCTGTTGGGGACTAATTGGAATCCTTCAGCCCATGACATAAGAATGGCCCGGATTCAAGCCGAAGACCTATTTGAGGTCAAGGTTGACATAATCCGGAAGATGGCGGGCCTGCATCCAAGTGGCGATTGGATGGGACGGGGGGCGCGGGCCCTGGACAACCCCCGTACGGCCACTGGTGAAGAACACTTGGCTAGGTTGCATCAAATGCTTGACGACCTACAGAGCGGGAATTTTCCATCTGCAACCTTCTGTCGAAAGAGTCCGCTTACGGGCGGGTGAGGATCAACACTCTGCCACCTAGACATGGCTCAAAACGAAGGGGTAAGGCCAAGTGTTCTTAAAACAAAACTCTCAGTGCACTTCGGAGCACGGTCTTCCGTTAGGTCCTTTACGGACGACGAAAGCCAGCCCCTTGGCTATACTCTACTCTTCGCCTCCGGCTGTTCTTTCCTTTTGGCTCGGCGGAGCTGAGCTGGGTTCCATTACACTCTGTAGGAAATGCATAGACAGTCCACGCAGCAAACCGAGGCCCTGCGTGCGCCGTACGTACCGCCTACGAATAATAGGTAGCCCCACCCCAGGCAGAGTTTGTGAGCCGTGTAATAGGCGACCATTTCGCGCGGTTCGGGGGGCACTTGAATAAGCCGCCGGCACCCGGCTGCGTCTTTACCCCTATCCAATTTTTGGGCCAATTCCCCCTTCGTACTACCAAAAAATGAGATTCTTGCCGAATCCGAGTTTGCTGCTCCAACCATTACAAAACTAATACCTATTCTGTTTAGTACTTCAGGTGCTTCTCTAGCGTATAATGTAAATCTCGTAGCGGATCAATTCCAACGAGCCTTTCAAACTAGTACTTTTTGTAATCGACTCTATAGCTTCTTCAATAAACGCTGGTTCTTCGATCAAGTTTTGAATGACTTTCTAGTCAGATCGTTCCTGCGTTTCGGATATTCAGTCTCATTCGAAGCTTTAGACAAGGGTGCTATTGAGATATTGGGCCCTTATGGTATCTCGTACACATTCCGACGATTGGCCGAGCGAATAAGTCAACTTCAAAGTGGATCTGTTGTGCGAAGAGTGCGTTATGAACCGTGGCCGCCTACCTGCTTTGGTTGGTGGGGGCGGCTCCTCCGTTGTGGGTAAACGGGAAACCCGACTCTACGAACCCGAGGAAAGGCTGCACAGCTTCCGTAGGGTCGTTAAGACCGGAGCTTTTTGTAGTGCTAGCAGGAATGCAAGTGAATGAATCCAATCCCCTTTCAAATCGGCGAGGTAATACCTTATTGAAGTAGGGCACGCTACGGCAACACAGGACTGACGGGGTGGGGGCTTGCTGTCTACTTGGCGAGCCTTCACTGCCCCCTTCTGTAACTTCCCTTCTTTCGTCCGTCCACGAGGCAGTCAAAAGAAAGAGAGAAAGGGGCGGCTATAACGCAGGAGTCGTGGCGGTTGTATGCCACAAGGTCCCTATAGACAAGGGGACAAGTGAATCATCGCTTTTGGGCGCAGGCAGCCCTCTACCATCCATCCCATTGCATTCCTCTCATAGAGTACTGTACCGTCTCAGACCAGATACATCTATGGAAAGAAAGGATTTCATAGAAAATATTCATTTTTCTCTTTTTTTGGATCCCCATGCATTCCGTTATTCCCGTAACTATGGATTGGATTGGATTGGATTGATTGATTGTCCCTACCTAACTAAATGGTAGTGGTCTAGGGAGCGCAATTGCTAGAGCACGGGAGAATGAAGAGTAATGATTTAAGCAAGAGCAGCCGGACGGACTACTATAGTCAGTCTAGTGACTACTATAGTCTTTTCTTTCTTTGTAGTTAAGTAATAATGTTTGGTATAGCAGCCTTTCCGAGCGAGTCTCTGGGATCTCCTGTAAACCCCCATGATGTGGTAAAGGGAGGGAGGATATTAGGGGAAGCAGTGAGTGGAGATTCCCCTGCGGAGAGCCGGATGAGGGGAGACCCTCACGTCCGGTTCGGAGGGCGGGGATATCCCGACCCTACTATCATTATGCCTTTGCAATGTTACTTGGTTCAACTCCATTTGTGACCTTTTCTCGTATGTGGGACTCTCTATCTTCTTGGGTAGATTCTAGATCGTCTTTCATTTTGTTAGTGAGTAGTTTTATTATTAATAAGTCAAGTCAAGAATAATAAGAGAACTGTAGGAGCTTGCCAGGACGGCTTGGTAAGCAAGCTACCTGTTATGTAGGCGCCAACTCCCAGTTCTTTCTCTTCTTTCTTTTGGCGGCATGGCCAAGCGGTAAGGCAGGGGACTGCAAATCCTTTATCCCCAGTTCAAATCTGGGTGTCGCCTGACCCACAAAATACTTTTTATTTCTTATTGTACTGATTGAACTCTACAAATTCTTGCCCTGCATAAGCAAAGGAAAAGAACTAGGCCTGTCGATACTGGATTTTTCTGAATGCCTTAAAGTCTGATGTATAGTTTCAAAAAGCAAGTCGTTTTTTCAAGACAGTGTTTTTCATGCAAGGGTAGAGTCTCAATAGAAGTAAGGACTAGGTGTTTTAGCAGCACTGGTTTATGCATAATAGCTAGGTAAGAAAGCACAGTATTCGAGGGTCAGTAACTAGAACTAATAGAAGAGATGGGATAGTGATATTTCTTGAAATAGATATATATATGGGATAGTGATATTCCTTTCACCGAGCAAGAAAGAGATGGGATAGCTGATATGAACTGTCAAAGAAAAGAAGGCACTCATCTTTAGCGTGGATATCATAGGTATAAATGAAAGAAACAACTTCCTGATTCCTGTTTCTTTAGCGTGGATAGGATCTAATAAGCAAGCACCGGTCAAGTAGAAGCAGAAGCAAGGTAGGTCAAAGATAAGTCACGGATAGAAAAGAAAAGCACTGCTTTCCTGTAGAGGAAGACTCTCTTCGGGGAAGAGAGGATTGATTTCTCGGACAACAGCGAAGGGAAAGAAAGGGAGAAGCAGAGGAAGAACATCCGGATTGAGAGCAGGTAGGACTTTTGACCCTATACGTTGACCCTAGAGAATCATACTTTGATCAGATTCAGATCCGCCAATGAGGAGAGTGACTCGGATGCAGATACTTACAAGTGCCAGATGCGCTAGACGGCTTTCTAATAAGGTTGGCTTGGATGAAGCGAATGTTGTTGTGATACGGCTCTCTTCTCTTCTGCTGTACTAACGAGAAGACTAACGAGAAGGGCTTTCTTTCCTATGAACCGAGGAAATGGAATGCATGGTTGCCTCTGGCAGAGCGGTGGTATAAGACTATCATACCTCACAGAAATGTACCCCCTTTCAATGTATGGCGGAACCCTTAATCAGTGAAGTGATGGTCCCAGGGCCAGAATCTCCTGCTGCTGAATTCTTGGCTGAGAAACAGCAAATGATTGCGGCGCGGAAGGAAAATTGAGCTCAAGCCCGGGAAATTTGCAGATCAACACAGAAGTGAGAGATCTTTGCGGTGATATGGTCTACCTTAAGCTACAGCCATACAGGAAAATTCTGGGGTCAGGAACGAAGCTAGCTAGAAAGTTCTATCTTTCTTATTCTTCAGAAAATTGGTCCAGCAGCCTTGCGCCTCACACTGCACAGATTCACCCAGTCTTCCATGTGAGCCAATTTCAGAAGCATCTTGGGCCTAAAGCTGTTCCCACTTCCTATGGTCACCTCAGATGATCAAAACGGAACCATTTGCAGTGTTGAGCACTCGTTCTGTTTCTGACGGTATGGTGGTGAAATCTCAATGGAGGATCAAATTAATCTGGCGGCAGAAGACTCAACTTGGGAAGATTGCAGTTTCATTCAAAGCTCTTTTCCACAGTTCGACTATGCTATGCAACGCTGAAGGCTTGGTTCCCAGAACGATATCCTTGAGTTGAGGATGAGGACAAGGATTGCTTCAAGAGGGGAGGCCTGGCCTGTCATGAGAAGAATCGAGGACCGTCGATGAAGAGCATCCAACGGCCATGATTCCATTTACTTTACCACCAGTTTACGTTTTCAGTTTACGCTTCCTCTCTTGCTTTACATTTCGTTTACAGAATTGCAGCTGCTGTAATCGGGCTATGGCTATAAAAGCCGAGACTTAGAGAGAGAGGGATAGCTAGCTAGAGAGAGAGGGTAGTGATTCTCAAGATCGAGATTAGTGGGCAGTGCCGGTATCAGGAATGCTGGTAAAGAGTTTGTCTTGTCATTCTTGTAAGGTGCGCCAGCTTAGTCTACGGTGACCTTTCCCGGTTGATAGGTTGCACTGCCGTGAGTAGATAGGGTGAAATGCTCGGCTCGCATTATCATTATATAGATAGATTTCTAGCATGAAAGCCGTATAGCGTTAGCGCATCCTCTGAGATTTCTTGCTTGTCTGAGTTCACATCCTTGTTGCGGGGAAGGCCAGCCCTAAAACTGGTATTGGAATGACCCGAACTTCACTTAACTTAAGTAGAGCCCGCATCTCGTCACGAAAGATATCTGATGAATATCACACGGCCGAATCTTCATTTGAGAATACCCAGACCTGAAGTCCATGGAATAGCTGATACGCACCCTGATATTGGTCAAACAAATCATCGATCCTGGGCAATGGCTACTTATTCTTGATTGTCACTTCATTGAGAGAGCGATAGTCCACACATAGCCTCATAGATCCATCCGCGCTTTTGAACAAAGAGCGAAGGCTTTGACAAGTAAAGGCTCGGGAGCTAACAAAAACCAAGGATCAAAACCAAGTTTAGCGCAAACAGCAACGGGAAAGCGGCCCTTTTGGTCCGGTTGCCCGGCGTGTAAAGGACTTTCTACGAGGATAGGAAAGAGTGGGGAGTGAAAGGTTAGTTTCGCTTTCCTGTTGAGTGCCAATTCCATGCATTCAACCTGATCCATTTTATCCCTTTCTCCCAGGTGCAAGTCTATTATTGAGGAACTGCGAGCTAGAGCTTACTCAACCCAACTCAAAATGTGTCGGTTACTTCTTGTGTTTACAGCTCAAATCTCTATGGTCGTCTTGACATCCAATTGCTGCAGCTCAAAATACCCATTGCCGGCGTGTCCCAAGACTACTACCTACAAAAGCAAGCCCTAGTCTTTACAACTGCTACTGTAGCTATCTATACCAATTCCCTAGTACCACTGTCAATGCCATGCCCTAACTTCTATTCATATCCAGTAAGAACTCCAAAAGCAAGTCAACTCCTATTAGAGTAAGTAGTAAGTAGAGTTTAGGGAGGTTGAGGAGTGGAAGCTTGCTGTGGCCTAAAGGCTAGTATCATAAAGGTGTGTAAGTTCAACTCTTGTAGAGCCTCCATCGGATGCCGAGTATATTGCGTATTTGCTCGTCCCTTCCGATAGAAAGGATCCGTTTTCCGTTCTTGGGATGGATATCGATGACGAGGACCCGTTACCGTATCTACAGCAGGGTAGGGATGGCTACGTTATAGGATTAAACAGTCTTCCCATAAGCCTACTACTACCGATACCGATACCTCAACGAATAGAGATCTTGTCTTTCGCTCTCCTCCAACCAAAAGTGCCACATTACAACCGCATTTACTTCACTTTACTTCTCTGCATGGGGGGTAGACCCTTAAGCGGATATTGAGAAAAGGAGTTATTCGGTAAGTTGCTTTCAAAGGAAAAACAGTGGTTTTTTTTGTTGGGCTGTGGTTAGAGTTGTTTGAGGAAACCGAGCAACCTCGCGCTTACCCGAGTAAATTCATGGCCTAAACGAACGATATCCACTACTGGAAACCAAAGAGCTGATTAATGAGACTTTTTCCATTCAAGGCCTGCCTATGAACCTATACCGCTACAGGAAACTTCCTGATTTACTAGACTTCTACAAGCTACCTCAACCAGTCTTGTCCGCTAGAAAAGTGCCGGAATTCGGAGAGCACTTCAAGGCATCGAGCATAAACAAGATACGATGGAACCTCACCTGCCAACTACTTTTTACTTATTACTTTGTCGAAATGCAGGCACTCGGGGGAATACGTGAGAAAGCTATACTAATCTTTAAAAGATACGAATAATTACTCCACTTCCCTTCGAGGATGGTTCCAATACTGCAATGGGCAACCCGTACTAGACCTCTCTTTCACTTGTACCTGTACTTGTGTTGCAACCTAAGCGAGGAATAAAGACTTGTTCTAGTTGCCCTGGTTGGCCCTGCGCCATAAGCCCAAAAGTGCCGGAAGACAGACCCCTCAAGGATGGAACAACTACCTTGACTTGCCTTGACTTTCCAACCCGTTACTGCACTTTCCAATCCTACCCAGCCGAAAGCATATTCCGGGTTTTCCTCATTGTTCAATCCAATAACCCTTCCAATACAGGAAGTACGATCTATCTATAACGATTCTTGGAGGGTTCGAGGTGTGCTGCCTTTCATGATTAATGATTTCATAAATCAATTGAACTTAACAGGTAAATACCGTTTTGGTCCCGTTGTTTATTATCAAATAAATATTAAGGAGATTCCGCCTTTAATCTATGATGTGATTCGTATGGAAGCATCGAAGGGCTATTTATGGTTGGATGAAAGGAATCTGGATACTCATAGTCTTATAGGAGTGTATAAGTGTAGAGTTCCTATGGACCTACTTGTATTGAAGGGGTTATCTAATGTTATTTTAACAACAGTTATTAAAGCTCAGCCTAACATTTCTAAATTCAAAGATCTGAAAGCCATGCATTACGCATTCTTGAATCGACAAGAAAATGTCGTTAAAGTCGTTAGTATTGATTTGAGTGATTGTATGAATTATATACCTACTTCGCGTATATTAACATCCCAGAAATTTACAAACCAATATGGAGTATATTTCAATCTGGTTGAACGGATTATAGATCTCCCTATCTATGACTTTCATAATCACTGCTTTTTCCCCTCCACGGGGTTAACACCTATAGGTGAAATAACACACGTTATATTGCATAATTTCTATCAGAATACTGTAGATTCCTTGCTCGAGTCTCGGTATCCGGGGATCACCTATAGTCGATACGGTCATGAACTATTTATTCTTTGTAAACAAACTGACGAATTCACAATCGACGATTGTGACATAGATAACATATTAGAAGTACTAGATCTATATAGTGTAGATATTAAGTGGTCGTCCGATGGGTTATTACTGGCCGACAACAATGACAAAGCTCTTATCCTTCATGAGGATGGCTGCCTTGAGGTGTGGAATTCAGAAGACATTTGATCATGGTATCCCTATTGTAAGAATACCCGCGAAGGTAAAGCTAGATAGGTCTACTCGGCAGATAGGAAAGCCTACCTCGCAGAAGATATCTACCATGATGCTACTCGGCTCTTAGAGGACTGATCGATCTTTTTTCAACTCGCTACTCATCTCCAGCTAGTAGATTAGCTCTTCTCTTCCTGAACTTACACCCGGAAATATAGGGTTATAACGAAAGGTTAATAAAAACTCAATCTTTAGTGATATGTATTGATCATGACAAATATCATTTCAACTTGAAATAATCAAACGCTAAATCTACGCTATACGCTTTATACATCACTAAATAGAAATGGAAATAATGAAATAAGCTCTTGAATGTTTTCCCTGTCTCAAGGGGGGAGAAACATCTGTATTCACAGCGAAAGAAGCCCACTTTCCCACACTTCTTTCCCACACGGCTACCAAGTAGTTGGTAGTGGTGGCCTCGGTATTTGTATATACCTACTAAACCGGGATATAAAATATGTTTTATGCTGAGAAAGCTGCAGGGAATCAGTTGAGTAAAACAACATTTAATAATGGATGCAGTAGTCATCCTCGCCTTTATCAAGCGAATCCGCCTGAGTACCATTAGTATTATCACAACTCCATACAGGATCACTAGCTAAGTCAAGATTCTTCTTGTATTCCAACCATCTACTAACCCCTTCATCTGAAGAGATATCATCAGTATACCTCATGTATACCTTGATGATTTTATCACGACAAGATTCCCATCTAACTAAAGATATTTTTTTAGTTTTACTCATCCATAAACATGAAAAGCACTTAAGAAGAAGATCTTTCGGAATCACTATAGATTTGATTCTATCCTTAGTAATATCAACACTTCCAAAATCGGGAATCAATGGATTCTGTAAATCAATCATCATACGATATAACATAGAGCGCTCTTCCACGGAGAAGAAGTGTTTATCTTTAGGATGTTCGTTTTGTATTGCAGGTAGAAGTATATGATCAAATAAAAATTTGTTTATTATGATGAGTGGGTGCCCCATACGAAAGATTGATTCCCTATAAAGGGTCGGCAAAATCCAAGCATATTCAGGCATAGTTATAAAATTATCATGTACTGCGTATATAGGAATTGAGGAAGCATTCTCGAGTTTATTGATAAACTCAACAAGCTGGATAGCAGTAAATGCATCCTTTTGATGGATGAAGTTGGCAAAGGTTGAGGTTGAGCTCTTTCTAATATCGTTATCGTTTAACGGTACAAGCATTTTAGCCGATGTTGTTTTAACCTCCTTTTCGTTATTTTTGGTTGTTTCATACTGTATTTTCATTTTTACGCGTTTACGCCGCTTATATGTTTGCAGCGTTACCCAGTACGGCGTACTATATACCACCGGTTTATCCTGTCCTGCTCCAAACCAGCTAACATAATTGATAAGATCCATAAGATCTTTCATTTTTCCAAAATTCTCTTTCCAATATGTAGAAATATGTTTTGAAATTAGGTTTATTCCCTCGGAATCCGACTTACCCTTTAATAGATCTTCAACATCCTTTTTTAAGGTATAATCGGTTTTCCCATACATCATGGGCATAAACATTTTCTTTACCACATTGCGATCAAATATACTAACAATCTTAGCTAATACACTTTCTTGATCTTTTTCATTACGTGTAAGTAGTTTAATTACTAGTTCTATCTTTTCTTCAGCGATGAGATAGTTTATTAAACAATCCCGCATGAATTCATATATATCCCTGATATATCTGCCATCCGTATTTGGGGTTTTTAAAAGATTTGTATGTATCCCATAATCAATATCCAACAAAAAGTAACTCATCATCTGATAAGCACTTGCTGAGGCATCTTGGGATACTGGTGTGTATCGCAGCACAGACAAGTCTCCTGTATCCGCGTACGTCTTCAAACTTATACATGATGATATATACTGAAATGGGTGCCTGCAGCACAGTGTATCCATAAAGATATCTTTTTCAAAGAATGTAGGTTTACTTACCATATCTGGTATTATTTTAGAGATAAACTCCATAGCGTCTTGGTATACACCAAATTTAGATTTATGGTATGCCGCTGATATAAGGAAATTATGGAGGATTCTATCCTCATCATCACTATTTATAGTATGTGCTGCTGAGTCATCACTTTCATCAAATATGATGAGTGATCTCACTAAATCACGTTCGTGGAAATGGAAGGGTCCATGGCGGTAATTTCGCCCCCTGAAGTCCAGAAAGATTGGAAAATAGATTTTATAATCTAGATAAGCCTCAGCTATTTTCATAGTATATAGTTCGAAGGTTGACGCGTGTATATTTTTTAACAATACAGATTTCAACTCACTATATCGATAAATCGTTGAAAGCTCCTCGTGTTTAAACAAAAGGCTAGATAGTAGCCTGAGCGCCTCCTTTCGTTTAAATAAAGCTAGATTCTTCGGCCTGAGAAGCCCCACGGACACTAATACACTCCAATGTTTTTGTATAAAATCATAGACTAATTTATTAATTCGATAGGGCTGCCGCTGAAGCTTCTTCACAGCACTCAACACTGGTTGAGATCTCTCGCGATCGATATGTATGTCAAATACACCATAATCTTTTTCACTTAAGAGAGTCGGACTATCTCCACTCTCCCTTTGTAGGGTTGTGAGGTAACCACCTCTATAACTCGATAGAGGGGTCAGATTCGTTATATATGGATCCGAGACTTCCGCGGTTGCGGTGGGCCGTAATTCCCAATCGGCTGGAGGGTATACCATAGGTAAGGTTGAACAGAAGGGTAGATCTTTAATGTCAAATAGACAATCTACATAGCCCGGGTATATTACATTTTTTGGCTTCTTATTCTTCTTATCAAAGAGAAAAACAGGTTTTTTGACTTCTATCAATTTCCTGCTAGCCAGCCAGCCAAACAGGGCTTCCCCTATACCGGGCTCCTTATGTTTACTGATTCGAACTCTTTTTCGATTCGTTTGTTTTGATATGCTCTTTTTCTTTCTATCCAGCTCGGAATGTACATCACCATTAAAGGTATCCACACCTTTATCTTGCAATAAGATGTTTTCATCTTCATTTATCTGCTTATCACCCCGCTTAGCTTTTTTGCGCTTTCTACCCTCAGCGATTATACGATTATACTCAATCTTAGCTGCGGAATCTAGTTCACTCACCAATGTAGCAACTTGAACACTAGCCTTCTCCAAAGCAAACACATTAAACTGCTTGCTTAAGACAAATACAACTATACATTCCAGTGTATAGGTGCCCATAGCTCTAACGATATCTAGATCGTCTGGTTTCTCTAACTTATCAAGAAGGTAATCCTTTGCTGTTTGCTCATCTATATTGATGAACTTATTCTTCAACTGACCTAATGATTCATAGACATTGGCCTCATAAAAATACATAGTCATACGTTCTATTTTAGTTTGAATGCCTTTTAATTCCTCAGCCGTCTGATTGGTCTTATTATTAGAATGATCTAGTAGTGTATTAAACACTTTATCTTTATTTAAGGGTTCCCTGTACCCCGAATTCATCATAACCTCATTTTCATATGTTTCAATGAATTCATCCCAGAATTGGTAGAGTTTTCCCATATCCTCAGCTGTGCGCTGACCCCCTGGAGGGATCCAGTGTTCAGCGTTGTACTTATTATTTTGCAAACCCCAACGTTTGACTGTGTCAACATTGATATCTTCTGAAGTACCGACTTCTACACCCCGCCTTAGTCTCTCCCATTCAGCCTGCATAGACTCTCCTAGCTGCTCTCTTTTTTCATCCTCTAAATCAGGGTCTCTATCCGTTGATACCCTAACTGACTCCCTGATCGGGTTATAATTACAGTTAAAGAAATCGCTCTTAATTTTATCTTTCTGCAATTCTAATTCACGCATTTCTTTCTCATATCTAACCTCATACTCGTATTCTCTATATTCCAATTCAGGAATCTGACTCTTTTTCAAGAGTCTTTTCACTTCGGCCAATTTTTTTGCTGTCAGTGGAGGATAGTTCATATTTTTCTTTTTTGTGTGTCTTCTTGCAGGTTGGATTTATTTAGTTTGAGACATGTAAGGACTTCTCCGGAGAGGTATTCTCTGCAGTTCTGTCCATCTCTGTCGGCACCATTGTTATCTGTCTCTTAATAGTAGAGGATCGCCGACGCCCTGTCTTTGAAGTAGATACCTGGTTGGTATCTTTATGTAGATTGGAAATGTGCTTGTATACTTTTCTATTGCCCAGTGACTCTGAGAAAAGTGGGAAACCATGTCAAATCCGCATGCTTGGCCTTCGGATTCGTAGTCATAGGTGCCTTGCTTATATTTATTTTCAGACAGGCGGCATAGGATCAAAGGTTTCGAACCAAGAAGTTTCCCATTCCTTTGGCGACGCAGGGAAGTCTCATTTGGAATTTCATATAGCCAGTGGAAAGAGGCGGTTTCTGAGAAGCATCCAAAGGCACTGCGAAGAATATCCATGGCGCTAAGGACTCGATCGGAGGTGCCTTCCTCAGGAAGAATGGTTGGGAAGAGACATCATGAATCCTCATTCTTTCGAATGAACTTATATGAATTATGCATTTTTCTCGTTTCCGTCCATTTATGTTCATCCACATTTTAGAAATAGAAATTCATCCCGAAATAACCAACTACCGCTTTCCTCGAACTCTGGCTTCTGCATTAAGTTAAGTGAAGGTAGTCTAGGGTAAGGCCCGAAGAAGTCATTTAAGAAATCGAATAAGAAGCTCGAAAGAAGTGAAGGCGTATCAGATACGGATCAGTCTCTTTCCCCGTAGGCATGAGTACGGCACCCTTGACTGGTTCTAACCATTCATTCTTCCCTGGTTCGACGCTTTCTCTAGTGGAGTGGATATGTGTTCGTCTACTTGACCTTTGTTGGTTCATACATACCTTTTCATTCCTGCTAGTAAGGCATCCCAGCTTTGCCTGTCCCCACGACTGCCCGCATCAACTTGAAACCGGAGAGCACTGGCACTGAGATACCTTACTTACTGAATTTCCTGCTGGCCTTCCCTTACCTGCCCTTCCATTTAGGTTGACGAATGGGATTTCCTTTTCTAGAAACACTGGGAGACTGGGTCTTCTCAGACAGAGATGGTTCTGCTCAGCGAGAGAACGAGCATACGAATCAATTCCATGCCCTGAACTTTGAACCAGAGATCCAGCTGGCACTTCTCTTTTGATTCATAACCCTTGCTTTGGAATATCCGGTTGACTTGGGCAGTTTCTTCTATATCTCGAATGCTTCAATCGCCAGGCCAGGTTCGATCAAAGAAGTTGATAGCGCGAAAGCTGTTTTAGTTAGTCACGTGCATCCTCGCCTCTTGCTGAGTCAGGCTATCAAGCCGTTGCGCTGCGTCTATCCGTTTTCTTGTTGGGTCAGGTTGAGTTCTAAGCCCGTGTAAAGTGAGCTTGGTCTGGAGCAAGCTTGACTCGTACAATAACTCGTCTCGTCTCGTATAGTATAGACGTTGAAGAAGCAGTCAATGGTGCCTGCTCTAGAAAATGCATATATCAATCAAGGAAGTGTTCCAGAATTCGTCGTATCCTGAGGTGAATCTTGCTTGTTTTGCTAATGACGTAAATGGAAATGAAATGAAATCTTGCTTCGTAATGAATTCCGCGAATCAAGAGCTGGAAGAGTGCTTTCAACTCACTCCAAGGGGCAAGGGATGGCACTATCACGACTGAATCGCCTATTCGACTAGTGCCAAGCGACCGATATCCTGATTGCCAATCGAACCCATAGGGACAAGAAACAGATCAAACAAACCATTCACATCACATGACCCTGACACTGTGCCTATCTCGTCTCGTAAGAAAAGAATTGGGTGGAGAAGCTGGCCTGGTCAATCCAAGAAAAAAGGATCCGTCCGATTCAGTGGTTTCGCCCATAAGGGAAGCATACTTTGATCAGAAAGGCGGGTCCTCTACGCTTTGAAAATAGCAGGTAGTAGGCCCATGGGAAAACAGACTTGCTCAAATCCATATTCTTGTTTCCCGAGGCAAAACCCACTAGTGAGTCAAGTGAAAGTCCTCCAATCTGTGAGGAGAGGAAAATCCTTATTGCATAGTTGAGCAACTATCTACTATTGATGACTGAGGCATTACAACGACGAAGATTGCAGATTTGGAAAGAGTATCATTGTCTGACAACTCTTCCTTTATACAGGAAGCAACAGTAGGAAATATGAGGAGTTTATGTTCACATCCACCAACCTACCAGCTTACTAGGACGGACTATGAAGAACTGCAGCGGATGACAATGGCGCTTCTATTCGAATCGAACACAAAGACGACCCAAATACAAATACTATTTCATTTCATTTAGTAGAGTAGAGTAGAGTAGAGGAGGGGAGCCCCACCTTTGATATCCAGTCGTGTGCCTGCCTGCTCTTAGATATGATTATTTCGATTAGACCGCTCTGCTTTGATCGGGATCTTACTCCACTAATGGTTCTGTTTTCGTACCAACTGCCCGGCCTAGCGCTTTAAAAAGGGCTGTCTGCATTACTGGAAAAAAAAGTAGTAAAATAAAAGTAGGGGCCACGTAGACTATTCTGAGGTGGTATGCTAAATCCATGATCCACTGATGTAGCTAGTGTGACTAAAGCTGCAGCTATTGGCTTAACAGGTTCTAAACTCTCCCACCCGATAAAGGAATTGAAAGACTACCCCGGGCCCGGGCCACGTAGACTATTCCCTTCCGCGGACATTCTTTTATAGTCTAGAAGGAAAGTAGCAAAGCCGAACGCAAATACACATGCAAATTGCGTCGACTACCTCATCACTGTCCAAAATGGGGGATACCGCTATTCATACATGGATGGACGAGGGACTCCGCTGACAACATCAGTAGATGACTTTTCTCTTTTCTCGCGGAATGCTATTAACGTTGGAAAAAACACAGCTCTCAAACTCACCCGGAGGGTGATAGGTAGAAGCATTAGTACCTAACGGAGCGGTATCTAACCAAAAAGGGAAGGGAGGTGATGTTCTTTTTATAAACAGGATGGAGCATGGCTTCCTTTCTTCTTAGATACATTTCATTCATTCCATTTCTCTATAGTTTACACTATAACATCTTTTAAATCCTGACAGATCTCGAAAAGGGTGGGGGCACTAGAACCAAATCTACATACACATCGAAACTTCCTATCTCAGCCAAGCTAGCACCTTCATCCCACCAATGCATTGTACGACTCTCCACCCTCCGCCTTGCCTTTTCCTCCCTCATGAAATCCAAATTTCCCGCAATGAAATTCGATTTCGTTCATGTGCAAAACGGCCCTGAGATCCGGGACTGGTAAAACATGGGTGCCCCATTTTCTTTTCCGTGCTCCGCCTTAGTGCCCTTATGAAGGCGGCGGGGAGTCCTTAGCCTTTGAACCAAACTCTAGGGAACGCTCAATTGCCTGACGTCTCAACTGCAATGGTGAACTCAGTGACATACACTGAAATGGATTGCATCTATTGTTCCAAACAAGGCTGATATTAGCAGGGCAAGCCCTTCCATGCAATTTCTTGCTTCGCTCTACAGACGAAAGTGCCGGATAGTCAATGGTAACCAGAAGATCTATGGTTTTCGAGAGAAGGTAATTGGAAAAACGATTCATTCCTTTGCTTTCTTTCAGATATATATTCAATAAGTCTGACCTTACCTGAAAACGAGATTCATGAAGAAGCCCAAAAAGTGCCGGGCTTAGTGCAGCCCAGTTCCTAGCCAGTGTTCAGTTATTTTTTCAGAGCTGTCCTCCTTCCCTTTAAGCTGCTCTCTATTTGAAGCCAAAGTCACTATTTCTATCTTTCCTGTTATTTCGTACCTAGTAGTATATATGGAGAATACCAAAAAGCTATCAATTACGCATAGGAGTTGTATAAAAAAGGGCCCTGACTTGTTGAAGTGCTTATTTTTTAGAGAGATTGACTTTTCTTTCAAAAGGATACATCAACCTGTAGTGAACCGGGCCACCGAGCTTGCTTTTACCGCTCTTACAGCTCTCTCTCTTCTTTTTTTTTGGTAGTTTGGCCAGGAAAGAGAAAGAGGAATGTACCCATTTCTATTTATCCATTCTAATAGAAAGTACCCAAAATGTTTTTTAATGTATGGAGCAGGCGTATGAGTTGATATCTTCAAGAGTCAAATCCTTTTCTTGCCCACCCAAAAGAAAAAAATCGTTACGAGCATCTCCAAAATGGAATTGAAAAGCTCCAATTTCCATAATGGTAGCGGGGAAATACCCAGGGAAGAATCATTCTTTTAATCATCCAGATCTATCAATTTGCGAATTCAATAAAAAACGGACTGATCCTCGGAATACACCATTATCTTTCGAAGTGCGTAGTCAATACTATGTTATATTATATTCAAAGAAACAAGTAAAAGAGTAAAGGCTTCGCCCTTCAATACCACACTTCCAATCTAAATTCCTACGAGATTGACGTTCGAAGAAAAAGACATGGTTTGATAGAAACTTTAAGTGGGTATCAAATAAGCTGGAATGAATGGTATCAATTTCTTCTTTTCTATACTGAATCTGCTTCGGTATCTCTTTCTTCCTTCCCTTCTGTAAACCAAGCAGTGACTAGCCTCTGGCACTCACTTTCCAAAGCACCAATTGACTTGCTTTCAGAACAACCCTGATCAGTTATACCGGAAATACCACCCGTACTACGTACGCCATTCCCAACGCGGAGCGCCTTTATTTTCGTATTGAACTCCGCTAGGAAGAAAAAGTTAGACCGTAGCCTAGTCACTCTTCTTTCCAATATACTTATAAATAATCGTGGCCGGCGCAAACCTAGCACCGCGTTGACATCTTCGCTTCAAAAGCTTTCATTTTATTTCTTTCAAAGGAACATGAACTAGGTTATTTACGGGAAGTCGTCCAGTCTAGGAGCACTCCCTTAGATTTGTAGAACGTGAACATGAGTGGTAGACTGAACACCCACACAATCTCTATTTGACAGAGCAACACCTTGAACGAAATCAAAATACTAAACAGAGTGGGTTACCGGCTCTACGACCCCATTCCGGGGCACTACTGTAGAGCTCTTTGGGCCTTCCATCTTTCTTTCGTCGTTTCGCACATAGATACAACTGTACTCTCTATTAGAAACTATATAATATAATAAAAATGGAAGTACTTTCGAGTAGTCTTACATTCACATCTTTAACTACTCGTTTTTTCCCGTTGCTAGCTAGCGTCTCACCTTCTTTTCCGAAAACGTAGGAACTAAAGAGGCCGGCCTTCGGCAAAGGGAAAGCGTGAAAGGATTTAAAAAAGGGGCTTTTCCCAACGGGGGATCTAAATATGAGGGATACTTGATCCTCAACTCTATTCATACAATCCTAAAGCTATTTATAGCTTGCTGATACTCCGGATACCTGCTCCTTAAGCTGGTTCTCTTCTCTTTGGGAGTTCTCAGCCGCTTCAGCTATTATCCTGGAACGATCTAATTTCAACTGAGAGACTTGCGTTCTTACTTCCTCAAGTGATCCAGGGTAGCTCCCGTTCCTACCATCGTTTAAAGTATCTATCCACTGGATCCAAGCTTGAACCAAGTTATATCGAAAGGCAACCCGATCACAATCTTGGATTGAGCTTAGAACGAAATTGGCGAGGGTGCGTGCTGGTTATGACCAAACCTCTGGCAGTTCTGTGTTTTCTAGTTGTGGAGAAGAGCCAGTCCCCAATTCTGGCAATAGAGAGGGCCTGGTCAACGTCCAACGTTAAGTTGAATTTCAAGTGGGCGCCTAAAAGTGTTATTTTGTGGAAATTATACTTTATTTATGCAAAAATTATTAAAAAAATACCGCTGGGATATGATATGTAAAAACTTTATTAGGAATCCTTTATTTATGGAAAAACGAGGTGGTTTTTTCACGGAGTTTCTAGGGGCGTAAGCAAGGGAAAGATCGGGCTCCAAAGACACGCAAGAGCGAATAATAGCGAAAGGTGAAAAATAGCATCTCATGTGGTGACTCCCATTGCAGAAGTGTAGAAGGCAAGCGAAACATTAAGTAGGCAGCGGGCGGCACAGCACCCAGTTCCTGCAGCTGCACCCCCTTGTAAGTGAAATCGTTTGTTGTTATATGCTCTTTAAGAAATAAGATGAGTTTTAGACTTTTTAGAATGTATTCACCTTTCTTTAACAAAACTGTAGCAGAATTGATGTCGCTAATGCTGACTGATCTATAACGCTCGCTCTGATGCTTCTCTTCTATTCTATCGACACCGCTGGTAACTTACCACTTTGCTATAGCAGATCTGCTAGGGTTCGTGTCATCTAGACTTTACTCAACATCTCTGCTACCGAGCCTCCTTCTTCAAAAGGTGCCGATAGCTACTTATATACTTCCTTGAGATGGCTAGAACCTTCGAAACTGTCTTATCGCAACCCATAAGCTAGGACCAATCATCATTTTATTTGCATTTCAGAGCTGTTCCAGATTGCTATCTGTTCTTAGCTGCTCAGCTCTATTATTCAAAAGAGCTAATGCCAAACCTGATACGCACCAGTTCCACTACCTTATCCTGGGCACCGGCTAATCACTTCTCTATACTGCAAAAATAAAGGATGGTTATTGAATGACAGGAAGAGATCTATTAAAACTTTGTTGTGCTTCACTTCTCAGCTACCAAATAAGGATAAATGAGAGGCCGAAGTCAATGACAAAGATGAATTACGAAACAACTTATCCAATATTTGGATAGTCTTTATTTCTCAACTCATCTCTCTCTAGTCAGCTGCTTGCGATTCGATTCGAACCTTTCTGCTCCTCTTTGCTTTATTGCTGCTCCATCTCGGATCTGATCTGAGCTGCTATTCGCATCTATTCTCGAGGTTCTAACCATTTCTTGTGCATCATTCTTTCTGGATTTCTGCCAATCTCTTTCCTTGTGGATCTCATTCCTGGGTTCGGTAGGTTGATGGCTAAGGGAAGGTCTAGTCTAGTACGGATAGGAATTTAAGACTGGAGGATGCAAGAGAAGCAGATCTTCCTCGGCAAAAGGAAGAGAAGCAGAAGCCAATACAGCGGTGGAAAAGGATGGAATGTTGGACTATGGCCTTGCTTTATGGCAGTTACAAAACACATGAAGTTGAGAAGGGGTCCCGTATCAACCAACAAGCTATCCGTTGACCTATCTTGCCTAGCAAGAAAACGGCTTGCGCCTCACTCAAGCAAGTGCGAACGGGGCATTTTGAAAGTGAAATAACAGATTTTATATTGAATTAGGGCGTTTTATATGCCATCGATCTTCAGGTAACTCATTCACTGGATGAGAGAAAGTTCACGCTCCCTATCCCTAGTAGAAATTGATTACAAAACTGCCGCAGGCAAGATAAATATAAGTACAGGAGAGGAAATAGGAATGAATTAAAGAAAGTAGGACAGGTAAGCACTAGAGTAGAGGATGCATCCATAGAAAGCGGCAAGTTAGAATATTGATATTTATTTCCACACCATAAACAAAGTAACATAATGTGTGAAATAAACTTACAGGGGCGATCTTCCTATGCGATAGATTAGTTGGGCATATACGAAAATATGCAAACCAGGTTTCTTTCCTTTGTCTAGATTTTTTGTGTTCGAGCAATTTGGATTTCCAGCTGGGACTTCAACCGCAGTCTTGCCATTCTTTTTAATCACTGGTTCAATATTTAGATATCCCCGGATGTTCAACTTCAAGGCTAGGGTGGAGATGCTCCATTAGTGAAAGACCGATCTTCCCATACCAATCATCTTCCTCGCCCACTCAATGAATCCATCCTCGATTGAACTAGGGCTTCGCTTCGCTATTGCCTCTCCTGCCTTGTGTAGTGCCCTCTGGGGACTGCTCTAGTTCCCCAGATCTTAGCCAAATCAGTCAAGTTCAATGCTAAGGATTGAGGGTGACCAGTGGTCTTATGTGCATTCGGAAGAACCAACCTATACTAACATATAAGACCGAAGGGACAGACTCCTTTCCGAATGGTCTATGGGGCAGAAGCTATAATCCTCACTTTTTCCTAGCGTCTAGACACCACCTATTAGTAGTAAATCAAGAAAGCATTTAACCATCGTCTGCGTGCATCAATTATTGCTGCTTTCCGAAGATAGACTGAATGCTGAATGAAGAGAAGACTTATCTCCCGCCGTTGCTCGAGCCCGAGCTGCCGCTGTAGTGCAATGGGTCTTTCAAGGATCGAATTGGGCGTGATCTGGCCTTCATCCTCGAGGATATCCTGGACCTTCACATGAACACATTCAACGGGTCGATACCAGCTGCTTTTGGTAACCAGTCTCGGCTCTAGCACCTTGATGCAAGCCAGAATAACCTCACGGGATAAATATTCCCGGGAATAACTGCGTTGGTGAACCAGTTGACACTTGATCTCTCATCAAACAGTTTGGTGGGGCCAATACCTAGGGAGATTGGTCAACTGGAAAATAAGGAATTGCTAATTTAGAGACAGAATGGTCTTAGTGGAAGCATTCCAGAAGAGATTGGTAACCTGAAGCTGCTAAAAGTTCTTCAACTCCCCGGATGCAAGTTCACAGGCACCATCCCTTGGTCAATTGGTGGTCTCAAAAGAAGGAACTTTATATATCAGAGAACTACTTCAATGCTGAACTGCCAACATCTGTCGGTGAGCTGGGCAATCTAACTCGGCTGTTTGCAAAGGTGCTGGGCTCAGTGGGAGCATACCAAAAGAGCTTAGTAACTGCAAGAAGCTTACGCTCAAAAATCTGTCCGTCCCTTCAATGCCTTCACAGGCTCTATCCCTGAAGAACTTGCAGATTTAGAAGCTATTGCCACAATTTTCGTTGAAGGGAACAAACTTACGGGTCATATTCCAGATTGGATACGGAACAGGGCGAGTGTTCGATCCATATCTCTTGCAGAAAACATGTTCCGTGGGCCTCTGCCAGCGCTGCCATTGCAGCATCTTGTTAGTTTCTCTGCAGAAACCAACCAGCTCTCAGGTTCTATTCTATCCCAGCCGAGATATGTCAAGCCAACTCTCTGCAGTCACTCATATTGCACAATAACAATCTGACTGGGAGTATTCTAGAGACATTCATTTAAAGGATGCAAGAACCTCACAGAGCTGAACTTGCTAGGTAACCGTCTTAATGGTGAGATACCAGATTACTTGGCTGAGCTACCGCATAGATAGTAAAACTGGAATTGTCCCAAAACAATTTCACGGGAATGCAGCCTGACAAGTTGTGGGAGTCATCAACCATTTTGGAGATCTTATTCTAACCTTGTTCTATTGCTCTTTCTCAATGGTATTTCGGAGTGCTAGACCTCATTCTCTTTGATACGCTTATTCAATTGTTTCTTACGAAACCTTACGTTACTTTAATTCGATCCACGCGTAGCGCCTTTACTTTATTCTCTTTGAGAACTTTGAAAAGCCAAAGCACCCCGCAACTTCGAATTCGAAAAGAATGCTAAAACACCTGTTCAGTAAGAACAGCTAGCTTGAACCAACCCATTCGGACTGTACCACTTTATAATCCACCACTCTACGCTGATTGACAAAAATCATCTTTTCGGGAAGCGGAGAACTCATCTCAACACAAAGTCTGGCAAAGGATAACCTCTCCTGAGTAGCTGTCAACGATCAGTGAATCAAGGCGATCCGCAGTGAGAAAGCTCACAGTAGAATGCTACTGTAGGCCGGTAATGAGCCCGGTTCGCAGAAAGTAGAAGCTGGAAATGGCTTCCCCTCACACTTTCATATAAATCTTAGCTCTAGCACAACGACCTATGAAACTACTACTTTGCTTTGATTTGAGTACAGAGCCCTTCCTATTTTAGAACTGCAAGTCCTTCGCGCTTCGGAAAAACCTTTGGACTCACCCACCTGCTCACTTACTTTTATGCACCGGAACAAAAGCATTATGCTAAGTGCTAAGTCAGCCTCTTTGAAGTAAGTTCTGAAGCAGAAGCTGGCTAGTGGAGTCAGTTGACCCAGTGCTTTCCTGAGTGTTTATCTTCAATATTGTATCAAGTTGCTTTTTCTTTCCTTTGGCTTGCTTCTCTTAACCTTCTTCACGCCTCCACTCTGCAACGCAATGTTTTAGATCCATCTATAATGAAACGATAAAGTTTGACGGCTTCAAAAAAGTTTCGATTGAAAGAAGCCCACATACCCGCTCTTCTTTCCCGCACCTACCTTTCCAAGTAAAGTACCTAGAGAAGAAGGAAGGCGGTGACACCTTTCCAAGTAAAGTACCTAGAGAAGGCAGGTGGGCCTCGCCTTCTTTCTGTAAAAGAAAAAAAAAAAAGCTACTCTACTACAGACAACGCTGCTCAAAAGAACTCAATTTCTCCACCTCTCATTTTAGTCAAAATCAAAAGAAAGGAGAAGGATCCGGAGCAGGGTCACTCCCATCATCCCCCCCGGAATCAGAATCAGAATAACTTTTGCGCTTCCTTGACTCGGGCGGGCCTTCGGAGGTTCCTACTTTCCTTCCCGCCCCCGGACAATTTTCTTCCCCCGTGCTCCCCGCTGAGTCGCCTCCTCCTGATTGAGGGGCATCAGGCTCGAGCATCGGGATCGGGGGTGTCGGGCTCACCGCGCGCCGCGTGCCCATATTTCCTTAGCAGATTATCGAATCGATCTCTACCCAAAACTCGCTGTGTGACTCGTCCCGTACAAACTGAACCCAGGTTTCTTGTAGAAGCGGTAGCTCCGCCCCCTCTGGCAGGACGTTATCTACAAGTTCCCTTGGCGTAGTCCCGGCTTCTACTAAAGATTGCTCCTCCCCGGCCCGCCTATAAATCCTTTCTATTCTCTCTGCCAAATCAGATTAAATGGATTCCGGATCAGCGGGGGGGACAGGTGCGTCATCCCCTTTGTGGGAGAAGAACCTTCTGTTCTGAATATGAATAGTAGTCCTCCTAGAATCCAAGGCATTTCGTCGGAATACATCCTGTCTTTTCACCTTTGTAGTCCTATGCATAGTAAGTACTATAGCCCCAATCATAGCTACTAATAAAATCAGACTAGAAACCAAAAACCAGACGGAATAGTAGGTATAAAGTAAATTGCCCAATGTTTCCAAATTAGTCCAACTTCGTACCTTTCCGGCATAAACCGTATATTTCAGAGAGGTCGTATTTCTGTGGGTTGGTAGTAATGGAATGGTTTCATTATCTAAAATGAAGAACATTTCCCACCAAAAGATCAGTCCAATAATACCACTCACTGGTAAATAGCGCAATACTTCTTCGTGAATCTCCGCTATTTGAATATTGAACATCATAACCACGAATAGGAATGAAACGGCAATAGCTCCTATATGAACTACTGGGAAGATCATAGCGGAGAAGTCGAGACCTAACAAAATAAGTAAACCAGAAGTGTCGCAAAAGACTAGGATGGGAAACAAAACGGAATGTACCGGATTTTTAGCACGTACAACCATCAAACCAGAGACCAAAGCAGGGCTCGACAAAACGGAAAGAATCATTGGAATTTCCCATCTTTGAAAGATCTGCTCCCAAAAGAGAAAGGGAGACTTAAAGATCAATATGTGGGTTGGTTTTTCCAAACAAAAGATAAATATTGGATAAAAATAGAAGTTCAACAATAAAACTTTCCTTCAGTAGGCTCGCTCCCGGTGGAGCCGCCAGCCCGCTCAGAAGTGGATTCGAACCCCCGACACCGTGGTTCGTAGCCACTTCTGAGAAGGAAGTATTGGCTATGCACCCCTTCCCTTGACTAACTAAGTCTGCATATAAGGAGTGCAGAAATTCTATACTGTTCGTATCGCCGTGCAAATTATACGCAATTTGTTTCATTGTAAACCCTTGGCCCTTCCAATTCACGCCCGGAGGAGAATCAAGCCATCGACTGAACACATCAGTAGGAAAAGACTTACTATCATACCACCCACCTATATAGGCTTTATGAGGAAAAGTCCCATATCTACTCTCTCAGTCCCCTTATCCGGATGTCCTTGAAAAGCAATCATAAGAGGGAAGTGCGCCGCTACAGATTGAGGTCTGAACACTGCTTTCGGCAAGAAAACCCTTCTTTGACTTATGCACTTAGGCAAACAAAGCCTTCAGGGCAGGTTCAATATAATGGTTGTTGCTTGCCTCTCCGCTTATGTCAGCATAGAGGATTTCACTCCAGTCGTAGAAGGAAGCCTTTCTATGAAACAATAAAGACTAACTCGAAGGAGCCAGTTTTGAATAAGGACCTTGTCTTTCAAGCTGGAAGACCAGAACGAGGTAAAGGTGAATCCCTTGACCGAGTGAAGGAGAGCGAGGAAGTAATCAAGTTCGAGCAAAGCTTAACACAAGCAAGTTGAACTTACTTTTAAGTAGACACACTTATTGATTGGAACATGAGAATTCCACGAATTGGTAATTGATAGAATTACTACTTACTGACTCTTTGATGACCGGCTTTGGTCGAGCAACCGCTACATTTCTGGAACGGCAACTGCCTACATAACTACTCTTCCACTTTTCAAGGAAGTTAGTAGTATCAGACCATATGTAGTTCTATGATTGGCTCCTCGTTTTTATGCAATTATGAAATGACTCATTTTGATGGAGATTTGTAGCATCATTCAAGTAAATACAAATTGAGATCGTAGAAACATGAGCTTGTGATATAGCTACACCTAATTCCAGACCGGTTAATGCTAGAACTATAAATAAGGGACCAAGATCTCCTAAGAAATAGAAAATATTATTCAGAAATAGCATAGTCCAAGCAAACCCACTTAAAATCTTTACTGAACTATGACCGGCCATCATATTAGCAAATAAACGTATTCCTGAGCTTAATGCACGAAAACAATGAGAGATTAGCTCAAGGAGTACTAAAAAAGGTGCTAATGGCAGTGGGACTCCCGCTGGTAATAAGAAGCTAAAAAAATGAAGCCCATGTCTTTGAAATCCAACGATCGTAATGCCTATAAAAATGGAAAATGAAAGAGCCAAAGTAATGAGAAAATGACTTGTCACTGTGAAGCTAAAGGGTATCATACCCTGGGGATTACGAAATAACGAAAAAGTAAAAGTGACCGAGATGCAAGGGAAAAACTTGTGTTTCACATTTCCGGAAAGACCACCTATTTGTTCGTTTACCAGGTTCGGCACGAAA